>NC_092176.1:6860449-7101405 GCF_045791955.1 Oncorhynchus clarkii lewisi | reverse complement strand
GATCAGTTCAATTGCACTGCAAGGTACAAACAAAGGATCCGGTTCGAGAAAGTCATATTCCTGGCTGTAATGCTGGTGAGTTACCGCTGCTCTGATATCCAAAAGTTATTCTCGGCTGTTATAATAGCACAAAAAATTTGGCCCGTGGGCCGCCAGATTGGGTACCCAGGCCAAAATGTTCCTATCAAACGTTCCGGCTGTCTTGATATCCTAGCAAGAAACTATATTGATAGCAATGCTCCAAAAAACACACCTGCTCCAAAAGGATGCACATACAGTGCCTTGCGAAAGTATTCGGCCCCCTTGAACTTTGCGACCTTTTGCCACATTTCAGGCTTCAAACATAAAGATATAAAACTGTATTTTTTTGTGAAGAATCAACAACAAGTGGGACACAATCATGAAGTGGAACGACATTTATTGGATATTTCAAACTTTTTTAACAAATCAAAAACTGAAAAATTGGGCGTGCAAAATTATTCAGCCCCTTTACTTTCAGTGCAGCAAACTCTCTCCAGAGGTTCAGTGAGGATCTCTGAATGATCCAATGTTGACCTAAATGACTAATGATGATAAATACAATCCACCTGTGTGTAATCAAGTCTCCGTATAAATGCACCTGCACTGTGATAGTCTCAGAGGTCCGTTAAAAGCGCAGAGAGCATCATGAAGAACAAGGAACACACCAGGCAGGTCCGAGATACTGTTGTGAAGAAGTTTAAAGCCGGATTTGGATACAAAAATATTTCCCAAGCTTTAAACATCCCAAGGAGCACTGTGCAAGCGATAATATTGAAATGGAAGGAGTATCAGACCACTGCAAATCTACCAAGACCTGGCCGTCCCTCTAAACTTTCAGCTCATACAAGGAGAAGACTGATCAGAGATGCAGCCAAGAGGCCCATGATCACTCTGGATGAACTGCAGAGATCTATCGCTGAGGTGGGAGACTCTGTCCATAGGACAACAATCAGTCGTATATTGCACAAATCTGGCCTTTATGGAAGAGTGGCAAGAAGAAAGCCATTTCTTAAAGATATCCATAAAAAGTGTTGTTTAAAGTTTGCCACAAGCCACCTGGGAGACACACCAAACATGTGGAAGTAGGTGCTCTGGTCAGATGAAACCAAAATTGAACTTTTTGGCAACAATGCAAAACGTTATGTTTGGCGTAAAAACAACACAGCTGAACACACCATCCCCACTGTCAAACATGGTGGTGGCAGCATCATGGTTTGGGCCTGCTTTTCTTCAGCAGGGACAGGGAAGATGGTTAAAATTGATGGGAAGATGGATGGAGCCAAATACAGGACCATTCTGGAAGAAAACCTGATGGAGTCTGCAAAAGACCTGAGACTGGGACGGAGATTTGTCTTCCAACAAGACAATGATCCAAAACATAAAGCAAAATCTACAATGGAATGGTTCAAAAATAAACATATCCATGTGTTAGAATGGCCAAGTCAAAGTTCAGACCTGAATCCAATCGAGAATCTGTGGAAAGAACTGAAAACTGCTGTTCACAAATGCTCTCCATCCAACCTCACTGAGCTCGAGCTGTTTTGCAAGGAGGAATGGGAAAAAAATTCAGTCTCTCGATGTGAAAAACTGATAGAGACATACCCCAAGCGACTTACAGCTGTAATCGCAGCAAAAGGTGGCGCTACAAAGTATTAACTTAAGGGGGCTGAATAATTTTGCACGCCCAATTTTTCAGTTTTTGATTTGTTAAAAAAGTTTGAAATATCCAATAAATGTCGTTCCACTTCATGATTGTGTCCCACTTGTTGTTGATTCTTCACAAAAAAATACAGTTTTATATCTTTATGTTTGAATCCTGAAATGTGGCAAAGGTCGCAAAG
Source organism: Oncorhynchus clarkii lewisi (assembly GCF_045791955.1). NCBI lineage: Eukaryota > Metazoa > Chordata > Actinopteri > Salmoniformes > Salmonidae > Oncorhynchus > Oncorhynchus clarkii. The sequence continues at coordinate 7,099,543 of NC_092176.1, read as the reverse complement.
TTCAAGGGGGCCGAATACTTTCGCAAGGCACTGTAGAATGCAGAACCATTTGTGGTTGCTTTTTCATCAGCCCCAAGCAAAGCTAAAGATGTATTCATAATGATACATAAGAAACTCAAAATCACCATCTTTGGTAAAGGCAAAGACCAAAAAGGCGGAATCCCTTTCCTTTCATGTATACAAAATGGAAAGAAAATAAAATTCATATGATCCTACTTTTTTTGACTGTCTGAACAGTATATTGTTAGAATTAACTGAATTCCAACTGGTTATTAGGACAGGTATGAATGCCATTTTGGACATGCAAGACAAATCTAGTAAGACCAACTACAATCCACATGCAACAAGGCTCTCCAACATACGCTTTCTGATGACAACCTCATTGATGCTGTCACGTCTACTCCCCCTCTCCGGTGCTCAACGTCACCAGTTTACTCATTAGTATGCCCTGCCACCATTGTTATGCGCACCTGTGCCTCCTGAAACTCAGCATCACCTTCCTGGTTACCTCCCCTATATATGTCACTATCTTTGGATCTTTTCCAAGCATTATTGTTCCTGTGTTTTATGTTTATACGCTATTCGTGTTTCTTGTTTTGTTCCATGTTTCACTTATTATTAAATTCACTGCATGTACTTGCTTCCCGACTCCTAGCGTAAACGTTACAGAATAACGCCTCACCAAAGGGAAGCAACAGGGATTTTATTTTTTGCTAGAGACGTCGGCTCCAAATGTAACTGTCGAAGCAACAGGGGATGCCTCAGCTGGCTCGTCGACGGGTTCACAAGCCTCGGTTGGCTCTACAGGTTCCTTCGCCTCAGCAGAAGTGACCGGCCCACTCCTGGTCCCCAAGACCGTCCCTCTGGTTGGCGTCCTGTGGCTGGAGGCCCTCGTCAGGGAGGGGGTACCCCTCTCCGGTTGGTCAGCGTCATCCTGCTGCTGGAGATGCTCGTCAGGGAAGGGTGATACTGTCATGTCTACTCTCCCGCTGGCGCTAAACGTCGCCAGTTTACTCATTTTTACACACGCCTGCCACCATCGTTACGCGCACCTGCTCTGCATGAGACTCACCTGGATTCCATTATCTTCCAAATTACCTCCCCTATATCTGTCACTCTCTTTGGATCTTTTCCGAGGCGCTATTTCTTGTTTTCCATGTTTCAATTATTACGTTCACTCCCTGTACTTGCTTCCAGCATACACGTAACAGATGCCTGGTGAGCACTTAATCCAAAAGCAAACGGGTACACTTTGTACTCAAACAGACATAAAACCTTCTCCCGAATCGATTTCATATTATTATCTACATCTCTATTTTATAAAACTAAGAACATTTAAATTTGACATATGAGCTTGTCTGATCATCACACTTACTACTGCCAACTAAAACTGTAATAATTTCCTAAAAGAGCCACAAGATGTTTCATAACTACAAAATCCTAAATTCTGTAATTCATTTGACATTTCATTAAATTCATTCCTAATGATTAATAAAAATGCAGTCTGATCCCCAGATTCCATCAAAGTTTTTATGAAAAATAATGCAACTGCATTTGCATCTGGGTTGAATAAATCACAATTAAAGAAGATATCAGAATTGGAAATGTTCTATACAAACACTTTTTTCAGACACGGTAGCTATTACTCTTTTCAAAGTCAAGACATAACTTAATTTATTGATAGGACAGAGTTGAATTCGCATTCCACGGAGTTAGACTCAACCATTATGTCCATGGTAAACATCGCAGTCATTTACTGGCTAACAAGCTATGCAGTAATGATCAATTAGCTGATATAGCAACTATCACATCTGAAATGGGAGGGGGAGGGGGAGGGGGGGGGGTGGAGCAGGCCCACCTCTTTGTGTTAATTTTACAGACCAGTTTTACTATTATAAAATCCCATTCGATCAATATGATAATTTTTCTATGAATTTCTTACTTTTGTTTTTCTTTGGAGTGTCAGCCCACGGGTAGATGTTATATGAAATGATAATATGAATGTAAATAAATATTGTATCTGTAAACCCCCCCAGCAAAAAAAAATCTAAACAAATGAATACTGCATAGTGATACCGGTAAGCAAGGCTTTATGATCAAACTTAATGTGATAGTAGGTTGTCACATCTTACTTAATGATGCTGACAGATCATTTTGATTTGTTTCGAAATGTATACATCGTAATTTCTAGTCATTGTAAAATGTATGTGAGTAAAGATGCTTTTTTTTTTTTTTTACAAATCAACGAAGTACAACGTTTTAGTGAACAGCCTCTCTGGTCAGAGAAACGAACAGTAATACCGCGAAAAAGTAATAGAATTTGATAATGAGCCTCAAATAAACATTGAATGCATTATTCATTTTGAGTAAAGGTTATACATGATCTTGCTCAATGAATACGATTTCATCAAGTTAAATTATTGAATTCCATGAACTCTATCAGACCTTTTAGTGTCCCATCATATCCATCCCATTAGGATAAGAGGGGGCAGAATAGGGCAGAGCAGTTTCGTCATGTCCATTGAAACTGTACACATTAAGATGTTTGACGTCTCTAGCGTAGGGGATCAGAAGCATCATACGCCACATTTTTTTGAAGGGGTAGTGATGGCCAAATTCAACCGTTTGAATATATACAAAGAACAAAGAATATATTCTACATTTTTAGTGTACAAGTGGATACATCTGAGGGGTGTGTTGCTGTGGCCCTCAGTTTTAACAGGCACCGTGCCCCTGTGAGGACAAGTCTATGTGCTATGGCTCAGGGACTGTACCTGTGGAGCTCCTTCCAAGTCCACCCACCATCTGTGGATGTGATCTGAGGGTTTATATGTGGCAAGTTCAATGTGAGCTGAGCTCCACCTGTCCATGTCTTTGTATAGGAGAACCAGCTGACTCAGCAGATGTTCCCTGAATGTGTTTGAAGAGTCCAGCACCCACTTGCCCTGCGAGACACAGATGGTCTTGGGGATACAGATTAGTCCGTAATGTGGACTGAGTGGCCCTCTCCCCAGCTATGATTTCATCCAACAGGGCCACACGACTTTCATTTAAAGAGAGAAAGGACGCGCCAGGTACAGTTGCCTGGCAGCCAGCGCCGGTTATTGCTTGGTTGTTTTTATTTGGGATCTTTCTCCGAGATTAATTCCTCGCCTCCCACTTCCTGCCTGTCAGTTCGGGGATTAAAGCCATTCTTTCTAACAGATCTGTGCTCTCTGGTATCAGGCCGTGGTGTGGAAAACAAGATTGAGTAACACTATTCTTCTGAGTTTTCAAAAAGTACGAATGTATTGCCCTGAAACTATCAATGTGTGTCTGAGAGTAATGCACTTGGCAAACCCAAAAGCCCCGAGAAGAAATGTTTAAAGCCGCAGTTTGTAATTTATGCAGCATTTTAAAATATATATAATATGTCCCTTGATTTAGCATGTTATCTAGTGCCATGGTAAATTTACCACATGAAAACTGGTCAATGAAACCCACTTGAAATGAAGAATATTTGCAAGTATAATGTATCTTGGATTATCTGATATGAATTCAACTGTCTATATTTGATTTGATTTATTAGCATCCTCATTAGCAGATGCCAATGGCGACAGCTAGTCTTACTGAGGTCCCACACATAACGGAACGTATTAAAATGAGTTATGCTGTTGGAATGGGAACAGAGAGACAGGCCCGGCACTAGAGGGTGGGTAACTGGGAGGTTTTGAACCTGGGGCCAGCCTCACAGTTTCTCACGGCACTGCTAGCTTCCTGGGCTACAGCAGGCTGCCAGCTGCAGCATGCATTGATTGGCTTATAAAGCAGAATGTATTAGCCGGCTCTCATTAGCATCCCGCTAGTGATGACCAATACCTACTGAGCCCCATTACCATCTGACTCCAATGGATTAACATGCACAAAAATTCTGCCAGGGACAGAAAATCAGTTAACACTTGTCAGAGTGCCCAAAATCAATACAATTCACATCATTAACCCCTTATGGACCCCGGAGAAGCACTTTCAAGCTGCAACTCTGATACAAACATCTATTTTCATATTTGCATTTAATTACACTATCAATCAGTCTTCTGACCTCAGTGACCTTCTGCTAATCTACAATCCAGAATTCAAGATGTGTTTACCACCGGGGGCTGTAGCTGCCCTGACTGTGCTGCCTTTAATGCTCTGCCACTCCGGCTATTGATACTGTAGCTGAATTCACTTTAGAGGCTTTGACCAGTCACGAAATGCTTGTTCCCAAAAGGAAGAGAATGGGGGAATAATGTATTGCACATTGATTGTTGTACTTTGTTGATGCTATTCTAATTTCCTTGTTTGTTTAGTCGGAACTAGAAGGAACAACACATATACTGAACAAAAATGCAACATGCAACAATTTCAACGATTGTACTGAGCTACAGTTCATATAAGGAAATCAGTCAATTAAAATAAATTCATTAGGCCCTAATCTATGGATTTCACATGACTGGGCAAGGGCGCAGCCATAGGTGGGCCTGGGAGGGCATAGGCCCACTCACTTGGGAACCAGGCCTCCCCACTGGGGAGCGAGGCCCAGCCAATCAAAATATTTTTTTCCCCAAGGGTTTTATTACAGACAGAAATACTCCTCAGTTTCATCAGGTGTCTGGGTGGCTGGTCTCAGATGACCCAGCAGGTGAAGAAGCCGGATGTGGAGGTGCTGGGCTAGGCTGGCGTGGTTACACATGGTCTGCACTTGTGAGGATGTTTGGATGTACTGGCAAATTCTTTAAAATTACATTGGAGGTGGCTTTTGGTTCATTGACTACAGCTCAGCATTCAACACCAAAGTACCTTCCAAGCTCATCATCAAGCTGGAGGCCCTGGGTCTCAACCCCGTCCTGTGCAATTGGGTCCTGGACTTTCCGACGGGCCGCCCCCCAGGTGGGGAAGGTAGGAAAAAACATTCCCACTTTGCTGACCCTCAACACTGGGGCCCCACAAGGTTGCGTGCTCAGCCCCCTCCTGTACTCCCTGTTCACCCACGACTGCGTGGCCATGCACGCCTCCAACTCAATCATCAAGTTTGCAGGTGACACAACAGTAATGGACTTAATTACCAACAACAACGAGACAGCCTACAGGGAAGAGGTGAGGGAACATTGAGTGTGGTGTCAGGAAAACAACCTCTCACTCAATGTCAACAAAAAAAAGGAGATGATCGTGGACTTCAGGAAACAGCAGAGGGAGCAGCCCCCTATCCACATCGAAGGGACAGCAGTGGACAAGGTGGAAAGTTTCAAGTTCCGGCGTACACATCACAGACGAACTGAAATGGTCCACCCACACAGACAGTGTGGTGAAGAAGGCGCAACAGCGCCTCTTCAATCTCAGGAGGCTGAAGAAATTTGGCTTGCCACCCAAAACCCTGACAAACTTTTACAGATGCACAATGGGCTGTATCACAACCTGGTAGGCAACTGCACCTCCCTCGACCGCAAGGCTCTCCAGAGGGTGGTGCGGTCTGCACAACGCATCACCATGGGGAAAACTACCTACCCTCCAGGACACCTACAGCCCCGATGTCGCAGCAAGGCCAAAAAGATCATCAAGGACATCAACCACCCGAGCCACTGCCTGTTCACACCGCTATCATCCAGAAGGCGAGGTTAGTACAGCTGCATCAAAGCTGGGACAGAGAGACTGAAAAACAGCTTCTATCTCAATGCCTTCAGACTGCTAAACAGCAATCACTAACTCAGACAGGCTGCTGCCTACATTAAGACCCAATCACTGACCACTTCAATAAATGGATCACTCATCACTTTATACAACAACACTCTAAATAATGGCACTTTAATAATGTTTACATATCTTACATTACTCATATCACATGTACAGTATATACTGTATTTTATACCATCTATTGCTCCTTGCTCATGCCGCTTGGCGATCGCTCATCCATATACTTAGTGCCTTGCGAAAGTATTCGGCCCCCTTGAACTTTGCGACCTTTTGCCACATTTCAGGCTTCAAACATAAAGATATAAAACTGTATTTTTTTGTGAAGAATCAACAACAAGTGGGACACAATCATGAAGTGGAACAACATTTATTGGATATTTCAAACTTTTTTAACAAATCAAAAACTGAAAAATTGGGCGTGCAAAATTATTCAGCCCCTTTACTTTCAGTGCAGCAAACTCTCTCCAGAAGTTCAGTGAGGATCTCTGAATGATCCAATGTTGACCTAAATGACTAATGATGATAAATACAATCCACCTGTGTGTAATCAAGTCTCCGTATAAATGCACCTGCACTGTGATAGTCTCAGAGGTTTGTTAAAAGCGCAGAGAGCATCATGAAGAACAAGGAACACACCAGGCAGGTCCGAGATACTGTTGTGAAGAAGTTTAAAGCCGGATTTGGATACAAAAAGATTTCCCAAGCTTTAAACATCCCAAGGAGCACTGTGCAAGCGATAATATTGAAATGGAAGAAGTATCAGACCACTGCAAATCTACCAAGACCTGGCCGTCCCTCTAAACTTTCAGCTCATACAAGGAGAAGACTGATCAGAGATGCAGCCAAGAGGCCCATGATCACTCTGGATGAACTGCAGAGATCTACAGCTGAGGTGGGAGACTCTGTCCATAGGACAACAATCAGTCGTATATTGCGCAAATCTGGCCTTTATGGAAGAGTGGCAAGAAGAAAGCCATTTCTTAAAGATATCCATAAAAAGTGTCATTTAAAGTTTGCCACAAGCCACCTGGGAGACACACCAAACGTGGAAGAAGGTGCTCTGGTCAGATGAAACCAAAATTGAACTTTTTGGCAACAATGCAAGACGTTATGTTTGGCGTAAAAGCAACACAGCTCATCACCTTGAACACACCATCCCCACTGTCAAACATGGTGGTGGCAGCATCATGGTTTGGGCCTGCTTTTCTTCAGCAGGGACAGGGAAGATGGTTAAAATTGATGGGAAGATGGATGGAGCCAAATACAGGACCATTCTGGAAGAAAACCTGATGGAGTCTGCAAAAGACCTGAGACTGGGACGGAGATTTGTCTTCCAACAAGACAATGATCCAAAACATAAAGCAAAATCTACAATGGAATGGTTCAAAAATAAACATATCCAGGTGTTAGAATGGCCAAGTCAAAGTCCAGACCTGAATCCAATTGAGAATCTGTGTAAAGAACTGAAAACTGCTGTTCACAAATGCTCTCCATCCAACCTCACTGAGCTCGAGCTGTTTTGCAAGGAGGAATGGGAAAAAATGTCAGTCTCTCGATGTGCAAAACTGATAGAGACATACCCCAAGCGACTTACAGCTGTAATCGCAGCAAAAGGTGGCGCTACAAAGTATTAACTTAAGGGGGCTGAATAATTTTGCACGCCCAATTTTTCAGTTTTGGATTTGTTAAAAAAGTTTGAAATATCCAATAAATGTCGTTCCACTTCCTGATTGTGTCACACTTGTTGTTGATTCTTCACAAAAAAATACAGTTTTATATCTTTATGTTTGAAGCCTGAAATGTGGCAAAAGGTCGCAAAGTTCAAGGGGGGCGAATACTTTCGCAAGGCACTGTACATGTGTAACAGTTGTTGAAGTACTATGTGAATTTCACCAGGTTCATATATCAATATGTTGTGTTGATTTGTTATGCATGCCTGCATCCTGGGAGAAGGGGAGTGTGTACTTACGTTTTGCCCGGCGTGCTCGTGCTCAAATCATTTTGATGCACTGAGAGAGGTAGGCACGCTTTTTCTGTCTTCAGAAAAGTTTGATTCTTTTAAGTACAAAGTCATACACACAATGTTTTGTTCATGAATAATGATGTATATTTAGAGGTTACTCATAAATGGATGGTATTGTTAAGATGCACTTGTAATTGTACTTTTTAGGACGATATCAATATTCTGAATTCAACATGTGGTTAATAGCTAGCTAAGGTATTAGCAGGCTATTGTATGTGTGAACGATGGCTAGCTCCTCGAATGATCCCAGTCCCTCCTATTGTGCATCTGTTGTAGAAAGAGGCGACGATTCTCAGAACAGATGTGCTCTACAAATGTTTTATTTCCTTTTGGATGCAGGTATGTGGTTTTATCAATGTAAAATATGTTATGTATAATAAGGAGAGAGTGTATTAATTTTTGTATTTAAAATCATTTTGATGCACTGAGAGAGAAAGAGGCGACGATTCTCAGAACAGATGTGCTCTACAAATGTTTTATTTCCTTTTGGATGCAGATGCAAGATGCAGAGAGTCAATTCTGCTTGATTAAAACTACCTGATCTCCAAAGTCCACGTTTATGGTCTCTATCAACCACACACAACGCAGAGTTACAGCGGTGTAGTATAGCACCGGCTACACATGTACATATTCTCATTCACCCCTTTATATTTGTGTGTATTAGGTAGTTGTTGGGAAATTGTTAGATTACTTGTTAGATATTATCACACTATCGGAACTAGAAGCACAAGCATTACGCTACACTCACATTAACATCTGCTAACCATGTGTATGTGACAAATAACATTTGATTTGGTTTGATGGTAGATAAACAAACATGAAGTTATCTGGCAACACCTCTGGTGGATATTCCTGCAGGCAGGCAGCATGCTAATTGCACTCTCCCTCAAAACTTGAGACATCTGTGGCATTGTGTTGTGTGACAAAACGGCCCATTTTAGAGTGGTGTTTTATTGTGCCCAGCACAAGGTGCACCTGTGTAAAGTTCATGCTGTTGAATCAGCTTGATATGTGACACCTGTTAGGTGGATGGATTATCTTGGCAAAGGAGAAACACTGACTAACAGGGATGTAAATAAATGTATGCACAAAATTTGAGAGAAATACGTTTTTTTTGTGCATAGAACATTTCAACTCATGAAGCATTAGACCAACGCTTTACAGTACATGTTGCGTTTATATTTTCGTTCAGTATTGTATTAAATTATCACAATAGGGCCCCGAGTTTCATTCCTCCAAATCTGTAAGCCTATGTGTATTTGCCTTAATTTACTGAACTGATGATGACTCTAAGAAAACTCAATTATCAATGAATTAGAAGACTGGTGCACACTAAACATTTCTCGGAAGAAAGCATTATTCTCTGGAGCAAATTCAATTCTGTTAAATATCACATTAAAGCACTGCCACCAAATAAAGAAACTGACATTAAAATGCTGTAATTCAGCATTATGAAAAGCTCAAGCACTTATTTATAACAGTACATTTGCATAGATATAATAAAATGACATCATTGAACGAACAATGCCCTGGAGTTGATATTTCATTGGATGGCTATCATTAATATTTTAATATGTGGGGTTCATCAGGGCAGTACATCTCTTAGTGTTTATTGCAAACTTGTTCTGTGATAATCCTGTCTAATCATATCATTGTGCTTTACTTTTCTCCCTCTCAGCCCTCCAAGTTAATCATAGGCATAACATTTACACTGTTTTCCAGGGAGTCCTGGGTCCCATAGACTCAATGAAAACATACACATCACGTGATTGTAAGGCCACCACCTGATTGGATGCTGCAAACTTCTGGGTTAGATTTGACCTCAGTCTTCCTTCCTCCCTAATACTGTGCATCTTGTACTTGACTTTTGTCAATGTATGTTTCACCATATGTTATGGAATGGGATACAATTCTACAGTATTTCTGTCCAGGAGCCAGCCGAGCATCTGATTTAGAGAGCTTTCAGGTGCTTGGCTATTCCCCGGCCAAAAGCACGATTCCCCCGAAATTGTCATTCAGTAGTATGAAAGCCAACTGAGGGCCAGTGATATGTACTGCTTGCTTATGTTCCTCAATCTGGCGTACCAGGATGTTGAATGCCATACAAATGTGTCGCTGTATCTTTCTATTCAAACATGGTGATACACAATCATTACGGTGGTGTGGTTCGGGCAGGTTCACGGTTTGAAACGTGATCATTCCGCGACCAGAGAGAGGGAAGGAATCAGGTGTGATGATGCGAGCCCGGAGTACTGTTGATAACACAGTGCTAGTTGGGGGATCTGGTGGCGATGCTGAGGAACAGATGGGACGTGGATGTGGCCTCCACTGCTGAGGCCGATCCCGGTGTACGCACCTCCTACATACGCCTAGGGCTGTGTGAACGGAGCCCGTCCAAAAAACTCCTGGCACCAAGAGGAACTCATCACCATCTGTCTCCCGGGACAACAACCAACCTCCCTTAAGCAGAACTTCTCCTTCTATCTTCCACCACCCGTCTCTCTCTACTCAGTAATGCAGGCAGAATGGGAGACCACGGGAATAACGCCTCCACTGTAATTAAGAAATGTCAGGGTGTCTGTTCAATAGGTTTATGACAACCTTTAACATAGGCTTAGCCTTTCTTTTATTATGCTGTCAGTTTACATTTTCATGACGAAGGAGAACTTTATTCAACAAGGAGGGAAAGCGCCTTGTCGGTGTCCACTGCTTTTTCTTACTTAATAACACACATTTCAATCAACGTGTATTTGGATGGTGAATCCTTGGATTGTAAGGAGAATTGAGTAGTCTTAACTTCCAGTGTGTGGACTGAGATCTGTGCAGGCCCCAATCTGTCTAACTTTGCATCAACCCAGAGGAGGGACTTACGGCATGGGGCACAGTTAGCTTTACAGACACCAGTCATACAGCAACGATGCCAGCTACACACCTCACGCCCTGCTCTGGTTCTTCTTTCTGACTCACAGTGGTTCGAGGGCAGGGCAACACCAGCACTTGTTATCAATAATAAGCAGTGTTTGGGAGCAGTAATTAGGTGTTCCGAAGGGAACATGTCTGAGATGGGGGTGCCTGGGGGTAACGAGGTGGGCTGGGGGTGGGTGAGATAATGAGGACACAGTCCTTGGGAGGAGTAGGAGGCGGGCACAGCAGGTGGGGTGGGAGCATACAGGAGGGGGAAAGAGTGGGAAGGGCTAAAACGAGGAGGAAATGCAGTCCAAGTGTCTATCCATTATGACGTTTACAATTCCCTACTGGAAGCTACAGGTAACTGCCGAAATAATGGAAACACTTGAGTAAATGAAGGATACAAAGTACATTGAAAACAGGTGCTTCCACACAGGTTTGGTTCCTGAGTTAATTAAGTAATTAACATCCCATCATGCTTAGGGTCATGTATAAAAATGCTGGGCAGGCCATTATTTTGGCTACCATGTCTACACCCCCATAGGATAACAATGCCCCCATCCACAGGGCACGAGTGGACACTGAATGGTTTGATTAAAACGATGTAAGCCATATGCCATAGCCGTCTCAGTCACCAGATCTCAACCCAATTGAACGCTTATGGTGAGATTCTGGAGCGGCGCCTGAGGCAGCGTTTTCCACCGGCATCAACAAAACACCAAATGATGGAGTTACTCGTGGAACAATGGTGTCGCATCCCTCTAATAGAGTTCCAGACACTTGTAGAATCTATGCCAAGATGCATTGAAGCTGTTCTGGCTCGTGGAGGCCCCACATCCAATTAAGACACGTTATGTTGGTGTTCCTTTATTTTGGCAGTTAACTGTATATATTTAGCTTGTTAGGTTGTTTTCTACGACTCCTTCTGCATGTAAACTCATAGAATTGCACCTTACCAACTGCTATAGAACACTCTGAAAGGGGAACTCCGTTGGCTACAGGTACCACTACAGGTACCACCATCCATGAAAACACGCACTTCTCCGCGAAGGTTTAATTTTTCCACTATGGCGGGGGGGATGAAGAGAGTCTGTTTCCCAAACACTGAGTAGAGTTATATCTATGTTGCTAATCACTTTAGGTCATTCTGATGAATGACGACACAAACTGATCGTACTATTTGGAAACTTGAGTGGAAGTGAAACAGTTCTAATGAAACGTTTCTGGGGAACTGGGAACCTAGGTAAAACATTGGAAATTAATTGTTAGCTTTTAGAGTTCTCTCATTACAAAGAGGGGCAGAAGTCAGAATGGGGGCAGGTAAACATCCTGAATAATTCATTTGTTTGAATACTCAGGTTGGGAGCAGATTGTGACATGGGATTTGCAGAAATAACACACACAAATTCATCATTAGCAAAGAGGTAAGACAAAATAAACAATTCTTTCACACAATATTCCTCTGTGCAGTTTAGCGGAATAGAACATAATGCTAAGAAATGATTGTTGTTACTTTCTGTTTTTTTTAACAGAGTTACCAAAATAGTTCAGATTCACTAGAAAAGTATTCTTCTGGTGTTCAATCAGACAAGTCAGATTGCAACACCAGTTAGTGCAAACTATCATAATACACTGTACCATTTTATGTTTCCATGATTCATTATTAGGAGTGAGTCTGTTTTCCAAACGTAAAATGACATTCACAAGCCTGTGTTTTTCAACTGTAGCTACCCAGAGTGCCAGACTCTGGTCTAATGGTAACGTTGGGATTTTATCCCCAGGTCCTCCGCTTGCCACTTTCCTCTGTACATCACACTCATCTCTCCATCTAGTTCTGGTCTTTCTTAAAAGGACCAGTGCAATCAACACTATGAGGATGGAATAATCATTTCAAATTGTGAAAATGCCCTTTCGTTTTAAGACCTGTTTGAAAACACTGCCTGAAATTTCTGCCTGTTTTGGTGGGATGGAGTTTTGACCTGCCTGGTGACATCACCAGTATAGAAATAGTGCACATAGAACAATATCTACCGTTCTTAGACTTGCTTTCAATGAGAATGAAAAAAGTTACATATTTCAACTTTAATAGACTAATAAGAAAGAGTTCCAAACTTCTCTGCCAATAACGGTAGTTTTTCCCTCCCAACTTAGACCTCTCCCAGACGGTCCTATCAAAATTGTTGCTTGAAAAATTGCTCTTTGCTAAGAAGCAATTTGTATTTATTTTTTGGCCATTTTTATGGAATACAATTACAGTAAGGTACTTCATTGTTACCCAAATGGATATTTATCATGAATAGCCCCTGGCTCAAAACAGAACTAACATCAACAACATGCATGCCAGTCTTTCCTAGTTGGGTTCACAAGAGATGAACTGCTTCTCTTCTAGTTTTTATTATACATATTACTGTGATGAAAATTCCAGATTGTCTGTATAATCAAATAACATTCAGCTCAGACACCCATACATACCCCACAAGACATGCCACCAGGGGACTCTGGAAAAACAAAATCACGGCAATGCAGTTTCATACAAAGTCATGATCGTGTTGAACTCCCTTCCATCTCCAATTACTCAAGCATCAATTCATGGAACAGTGGGGACTGTGAGGGGACACACACAAACACATTATTTTTTAGTTGTATTATTTGTATATTGTTGTATTTTAAATGTGTGTCTGTCCTTGTCTATCAATGTTTTGTTGCTGGTCATGTTTTTTTTTTTTTGTAAACCCTAGGAAGAGCAGCTGCTGCTTCTACAGAAGCTAATGGGGATCCAAATAAACACAACTTGTAGCAACCACACATTTAGACGTGGAGCACGTTATGATTGGCCAGTAAGGGGTCAAGCCTCGACACATTTACAACTTGTTTATTAATCATTACCCAGCCCTCACACCACCGCCAGCTATTGCGCCCATAATTCTGGTTGTGAAAATATCCAAAACATTTTGGACACAACCACAAACCTATAGTGCTACCACCAGTGCTACGATTTACCATTGCTTTAGGTTTGTTATAGAGCCTATTGAGTACTAGGCGTACTTGACTGATGTCATTGACAGAATAAAATATTTTACATTCACTAAGTTTGTTACTAAACGTGCCCCTGTGCAGACTACAAGTTGAATGTGTAAGAATGCTAAGATAATTGAGAGCGATAATAAGAACAAGTGGGCTACACTGGGCTTGACTGTACACTCGACTAGAGGGAATGAATCAGCTGGGCTTTCTTTAGCCACCGGCCCTGGTACATTTCTCTTTTCCCCACATCGCCCTACTCTGCCAATCAATCACACTATTACACTCTGATGAAGGCTCGATGGCTATTTCACACAGCAAATAAATTGGAGGGAAGGGGTGTTTGGAGCTTCTCTGAATGTAGCATCGACTAATTCCTATGGATGGATGGACAGAACAAGCAGACGGACACATACCCACAGTCCTGTCCTGCTGTCCTATGGAGGAGATGGATACTAACAGTACACTTTTATCACCATTATTCATATTCTGCTTAATCGGACTAGCTCTTCCAGTGGCTGATTCTACAAAGTAACATAAACAAAATCAATAATTCAGAGCTGGAAAGCCAGAAGGGAACCTGTACAGAAGAGACACAGCATGATGTCCCTATTGTGCTGGAAAGGTTACTATACAAAAGGCCCATTCCAATTTCATGCTTCATGCAATCTGAACCACTCTTGTAAACACATATTGTTTTCCCTCAAAAGTGTGCAACTAAGTTTTTAGTTAGGAGAGAATCTTGTATGCGGTGTATCCGTGACTTAAAATACCTTGGTTCAGAATGTCAGTATTGCGTGTAGTCAAAGAAATGTACACTGCATTTGACTGTATGCTCTTTGACAACGAGCCAAGGATCCTTGACAAAAAACTGCTGTTCAGAGTCACAAAGAGTCCCACGAATGATGAAATGCATGGGTAATGTCTATCTAAAAGTTGATGAACAAGACTAGAGATGTTCAAAAGTATTCATATTTGGTTGTGTTATGAATTGGGAAAACCATTTTCTCCATCCCGCAAAAGCTTAAAATAAGATGACACTGATGGCTACTATTAAACAAAATGTTGTACTTTATTTAGACAGTGGTTATCAAAAAAGAGCACAGATTATTTTGAAAGTGTAAAGTGCCGCCTAATTCTACAAAATGAGCAATTCCCTTCACTTGCCTTTTTAACTCCCACCTCACAAAAAAAAGCCTTTTTCCTCCACATATCCAGCATGGTTCATGAAATATTAAACTCAGCTCCTGTACAAAAGGGATACAACACAATGCCAAACAAACTGCACAATATTTGGGCCATACATGTGTTCGCTCTAACTTTGCTGAAAAATAACTTATTTTATTATTATTTGGAGAAGTTCTGGTTGTGCAGAACCTAAATAAGAAGGTTACGCACAACCAGGGGGCTGGAGCAGGAGCACTGAACAATTTATTATATGGCAAACATTTGGACAGCTGTGAGATTGGGTTAACGTGTGAGATTGGGTTAAACGTGAGTAGACACATTAATATGACATCATCCTACACAGTGGGAGGACAACAACAAAATTCAAATCAAAGCACCGGGACTGCCACTACTGCCTCAGCCCTATGTGTCAATGAGGGAGGAAGAGCCAATCGTGGCAGTCTTGGCATATTTGATTAGATCCCTTCTCCCTCCCATTCCAACCCAGTTGGCTTCCTGATGCCCATTCAACCTGGAGGAGGACTATAAGGCAGTGACATACAGTCCATAAACAACAGTGCTGATTCCTACATGAACAGTGTAGGCAGAGGTTGAAGAGCAGGTGAAGTCTTATTAGATGGGGTGTCAGAACAGTTTCCAATTGAACTTCCCCCCCGCTGATTCTTCATTGCCTACACGTGTCGTGGAATGCCTCCAGGGTACGAAAGTCTCTCCATGTCGGGGGAAGGCCCTCCTGCAGAAACTTCCCACAACGCTGACACGGGGTCTGGAACAGCTTGATGTAGCTTCTTAGCCAGGTCTGACAAGGAGAAAAGAAAAGGGAAATTCAGGCAGGAAGACAGTGATATATTTCTCAGAAGGACTCACCAATAGACTGATTCTAGTAAAACATAAAATGTTGGGCTATTTTGATGAACATATGAGCTGACATGGTGAGAGAGAGAGAGAGAGAGAGAGAGAGAGAGAGAGAGATAGAGAGCGAGGAGGACAGAGACACAGAGCACCAATGTGGGGATTGTGGTCGATCCACCCAGGGGTGTGAGTGGAGTCTCTCCACATCCTCGGGCCCCCTTCTCTCTCCCAGCCCATCAGTCGGCCCCAGCCAGCAACACTGCCAGACCTCCCTCACACAGTCACACACCTGTCAAACCTATTCACTGGCACCATCCATCTGCAGGATTAAAAACCTGCTCCTCGATTCATCACCGGCCAGCGTAATGATCACCACCCTCATTGGGCGGCATGAGAAAAGACCCATTACAACAATCTCATGTTAGCGCTGCGACGAGAACACTATGGTTAAAGGTAAGTAGAGAGTAATGCATGTGCAAAGCCTATGGAATAGCAACTGCAAAACAGGTGCAAAGAAGCCATATTTGTGTTATTGCTTAGAGGCTACTTAAGACGGGACCGAGGCCAACTGTTCCTTTAAACAGGATTGATTGCAGACATTGTGCTAATGTCTTTCTAGACAGAGTCAAGTTGTAAACGAGGACAGGCTTGTAATGGAGGCGCCCGGGTGTTGCCCTTGAAGCCGAGCCGTTGATCTGTCTGATTGGACCCAGCCACCACACCCCGGCCAGGCCAGATCAGAATAGGTCTCCAACACCGGAGTGGCTAATTAATCTCCCTCACCTCAGCACTAAGAGCACAGATCTGCAGAGTGGACAGTAGGGCTATTTAAAAACATCAAGTAGGGCGGGCACAATTACTGCATAACTGGTGGTTATGGATGAAGACTGCCATGAAAATAAAATACCTGTCATTCTTTTCGTGTGGAACAAACAGATGACTGAAGACAGGATAGCCAGGCATTAGTGCGGTTGAGTCTGTTCTGCGGTAACATTAAGTTTTTACAACATGATGAAACTTTGTTTCACCTTGCTGAAACAAGCAAGGTGTTGTAGCAAACCAGTCTTTGGTTGCCTAGCAAAGCCCCCCTCCCTGCAGCAGCACATGCTGTCAGGAGCGGGGCAGAGGAGGAAATGTGTGTGAATAGTTGAAGTTGGAAGTTTACATACACCTTAGCCAAATACATTTCAACTCAGTTTTTCACAATTCCTGACATTTAATCCTAGTAAAAATTCCCTGTCTTAGGTCAGTTAGGATCACCAATTTATTTTAAGAATGTGAAATGTCAGAATAATAGCAGAGAGAATGATTTATTTCAGCTTTTATTTCTTTCATCACATTCCCAGTGGGTCAGCAGCTTACATACACTCAATTAGTATTTGGTAGCATTGCCTTCAAATTGTTTAACTTGTTCAAACGTTTCGGGTAGCCTTTCACAAGCTTCCCACAATAAGTTGTGTGAATTTTGGCCCATTCCTCCTGACAGAGCTGGTGTAATTGAGTCAGGCTTGTAGCCTTCTTTTTCGCACACGCTTCTTCAGTTCTGCCCACACATTTTCTATAGGATTGAGGTCAGGGCTTTGTGATGGCAAGTCCAATACCTTGACTTTGTTGTGCTTAGGCCATTTTGCCACAACTTTGGAAGTATGCTTGTGGTCATTGTCCATTTGGAAGACCCATTTGAGACCAAGCTTTAATTTCCTGACTGATGTCTTGAAATGTTGCTTCAATATATCCACATAATTTTTCTTTCCTCATGTCAATCTATTTTGTGAAGTGCACCACGGTTGGCATGATTATCACACAAATGATTATTATTATTCGACCATGCTGGTCATTTATGAACATTTGAACATCTTGGCCATGTTCTGTTATAATCTCCACCCGGCACAGCCAGAAGAGGACTGGCCACCCCACATAGCCTGGTTCCTCTCTAGGTTTCTTCCTAGGTTTTGGCCTTTCTAGGGAGTTTTTCCTAGCCACCGTGCTTCTACACCTGCATTGCTTGCTGTTTGGGGTTTTAGGCTGGGTTTCTGTACAGCACTGAGATATCAGCTGATGTACGAAGGGCTATATAAATAAATTTGATTTGATTTTGATTTGATGGTGTTCTTTGGCTTGCAAGCCTCCCCCTTTTTCCTCCAAACATAATGATGGTCATTATGGCCAAACAGTTGTATTTTTGTATTTGTATTTCTCCAAAAAGTAAGATCTTTGTCCCCATGGGGCGGCAGGGTAGCGTAGTGGTTAGAGCGTTGGACTAGTAACCGAAAGGTTGCAAGTTCAAATCCCCAAGCTGACATGGTACAAATCTGTCGTTCTGCCCCTGAACAGGCAGTTAACACACTGTTCCTAGGCTGTCATTGAAAATAAGAATTTGTTAAAGTTTTTTTTTTTTTTTTAAATGTGCAGTTGCAAACTGTAGTCTGGCTTTTTTATGGTGGTTTTGTAGCAGTTGTTTCTTCATTGCTGAGTGGCCTTTCAGGTTATGTCGATATAGGACTCGTTTTACTGTGGATATAGATACTTTGTACCCGTTTCCTCCAGCATCTTCACAAGGTCCTTTGCTGTTGTTCTGGGATTGATTTGCACATTTCACACCAAAATATGTTAATCTCTAGGAGACAGAATGCGTCTCCTTCCTGAGCGGTATAATGGCTGCGTGGTCCCATGGTATTTACACTTGCGTACTATTGTTTGTACAGATGAACGTGGTACCTTCAGGCATTTGGTGATTTTTGCTCCCAAAGATGAACCAGACTTGTGGAAGTCTACAATTTTTTTTCTGAGGTCTTGGCTGATTTGTTTAGATTTTCCCATGATGTCAAGCAAAGATGCCTACCACTTTGAAGATGCAATATATTCTGAAACAAACAAGAAATAAGATACAAGAACAGAAAAGGGCTCTTTTAAATGTAACCATTGCAACCATTGCAGTAATATTTTACAGAAGAAGTATTTTGTTGACACAGCTTCCAAAATGGAGTATTACGTCAAGCATTTCATTAACTGCAAAACCACCCATGTCATCTATAGATTGGAATGTCCACAGTGCAAGGTGTTCTACATTGGAAGGACAAAGAGACGTGTTAGTGTTCTGATACTTCTAGTTTGGAGTTGTATTTTTATGATAACATAGCTACAGTATTTCAATGTGTATAGTATTGCTTACTAGGTGTGTCCAATCAATTGTGTAACCACTCCCTCTTCCAATTAGGGCTAATTGATAAGCTGTTAAAAAGAGGACCTTGTAATTCCTCTTTTTTTTGTACTCCCTGACGAAGGCCATGCAGCTGAAACGCGTTGGTTAAAAAAAAAAACTTTGTTTCTATTGAACATGCCATACTAATAAAGACATTTTAATGAATTATATGAAGAGTGCCTTGGTCCTCCTTTCTTTTTGATGACCAATTTACCCCTTTTACCAAAGAGCACTTTCTATCTACCAAAATGTACTATTGTGTACCTTAGTAGTGCTTCCCTTCCTCCTCTTTCTATTAAAAAAATAGAAAACTTGAGCGTTCATAACTATTCACCCCCCCAAAGTCAATACTTTGTAGAGCCACATTTTGCATCAATTACAGCTGAAAGTCTCTTGGGGTAGGTCTCTATAAGCTTGGCACATCTGGCCACTGGGATTTTTGCCCATACTTCAGGGAAAAACTGCTCCAGCTCCTTCAAGTTGGATGGGTTCCGCTGATGTACAGCAATCTTTAAGCCATACCACAGATTCTCAATTAGATTGAGGTCTGGGCTTTGACTAGGCCATTCCAAGACATTTAAATGTTTCCCCTTAAACCACTCGAGTGTTGCTTTAGCAGTATGCTTGGGGTCATTGTCCTGCTGGAAGGTGAACCTCCGTCCCGGTCTCAAATCTCTGGAAGACTGAAACAGGTTTCCCTCAAGAATTTCCATGTATTTAGCTCCATCCATCATTCCTTCAATTCCGACCAGTTTCCCAGCCCCTGCCGATGAAAAACATCCCCACAGCATGATGCTGCTACCACGCTTCACTGTGGTGATGGTGGTCTCGGTGTGATGAGGTGTTGGGTTTGCGCCAGACATAGCGTTTTCCTTGATGGCCAAAAAACTCAATTTTAGTCTCATCTGACCAGAGTACCGTCTTCCATACGTTTGGGGAGTCTCCCACATGCCTTTTGGTGAACACCAAACGTGTTTGCTAATTTATTTCTTTAAGCAATGGCTTTTATCTGGACAATCATCCGTAAAGCCCAGCTCTGTGGAGTGTACGGCTTAAAGTGGTCCTATGGACAGATACTCCAATCTCAGCTGTGGAGCTTTGCAGCTCCTTCAGGGTTATCTTTGGTCTCTTTGTTGCCTCTATGATTAATGCCCTCCATGCCTGGTTCGTGAGTTTTGGTGGGCGGCCCACTCTTGGCAGGTTTGTTGTGGTGCTATATTCTTTCGATTTAAATGGTGCTCTGTGGGATGTTAAAAGTTTTGGATATTTTTTTATAACCCAACCCTGATCTGTACTTCTCCACAATGTTGTCCCTGACCTGTTTGGAGAGCTCCTTGGTCTTAATGGTGCCGCTTGCATAGTGGTGCCCCTAGCTTAGTGATGTTGCAGACTCTGGGGCCTTTGAGAACAGGTGTGTGTATATATACTGAGATCATGTGACAGATCATGTGACACTTAGATTGCACACAGGTGGACTTTATTTAACTAATTATGTGACTTCTGAAGGTAATTGGTTGCACCAGATCGTATTTAGGGGCTTCATAGCAAAGGGGGTGAATACATATGCATTCACCACTTTTCAGTTTTTTCTTTTTTAGAATTTGAAACAAGTTATTTATTTCATTTCACTTCACAAATTTGGACTATTTTATGTATGTCCATTACATGAAATCCAAATAAAAATAAATGTAAATTACAGGTTGTTACGCAACAAAATAGGAAAAACACCAAGGGGGATGAATACTTTTGCAAGGTACTGTATCCAGTAATAGCCTGACAGTATTTAACCCTTTCCTCAAAAATTTGTTACAGAGCTTTCAATCAAAAGCAGGCACTGTAACAGTACTGTAGGTGTGATAAGATGCCTAGAGACAGCAATGCGAGTGCAATCCATCGGCTATGTGCATATGGTGAAGATATGGGACCAAAGACAGAGTAGATTATCAAGTAGTGGAGCTCAGTCACAGGGTGGGAGTGGGTTATGTAGAGGGTTTGCTTTGTGAATGTGCTCACCATGAAGGAACGTACCACCACGTCGGGCATCTGGGGGAGTTGGTAGTGCAGCAGAGCAGTAGTGGCATGATCCGTAACCTTAGAGAAAAAAAACAGGGCTTGTAAAATCACATTGTCGCTGAATATTTGTAAACATTCCAATTCCCTCTGCTAAGCCTGAGACAATACAATCACATTAAGTCTGCCAGTTCTTTTTCAATTCAATATGATTTTATGAGCAAGTGAGTACTACATAACTTAATCAATAAAAGCTGTCAAGTGAAACATGTTTTCAAGGCCTGAGCAATCATTACTCGACTTTCTAAATAACTAATAGAAGTCTGCTAGACCAGCGCAGGGAGCAATCCTGGAGCAATCCTAATCATAGAATATACTGTACCAATCTCTCCCTCCTACACATTCACTTGGCAGTGACTAGGCGTCTAATTATTCTTAATATTTTGATCAAAATCTAATATTCATCCCACATGCAATTATATGTGCCCATTTATTATGTAACTTTGATGAACCAAGTTATTCTGACAATTGTTGCTGTGTCCAGTCAATATGTCCATTGCTATTGCATTTTGACCATCTGGAGACGCATGGCGAGTTTTTGGCTATTACTAGCACATGGCAGGCAGTACAGTACATGCGCAAGGAAAACATATCAAAACCGGGGGGAAAAGTTATTCCCAAAGAAGATGTAAGGTATATGACTGGACAGGTAACAAAGTAAGAGGCTTCGGTCACAAGTCAGACCTTGCCAGTGCAATGAAAAATGCACTCCCTCCCCATCAGACAGGGTCTGTTTGCATTAGGATGAGATCAAGAAATAAACATACTGTAGTTAACCAATAAAATGGTCTGAGGGTGAAGTGGACATACTCTGTATTTATATCCTAAAAGAAAGAAATTCTCCCATTACAATACATTTTAATGGAAAGTTAGCAAAAATAGATAAGATCTTGCTACCGTGGAAAGGAAAATACCTGTCTATTTGTGGGAAAATCACCCTGATTAACTCTTTAGTCATATCCCAGTTTACCTATTTGCTTATGACCTTGCATACACCTAGCAACTTGTTTTTTAAATTATTTGAGCAAAGAAGGTTACATTTTATTTGGAACGGCAAGCCAGACAAAATTAAACGTGCCTATTTATATCATGAATATGAATTTCGGATTGCAGAAATGATGAAATATTAAACCATTAGACCTCTCACTAAAAGCTTTAGTCATTCAAAAGTTATACTTAAATCCGAACTGGTTCTCTAGAAGATTAGTAAGAATATCTCACCTCATGTTCAAGAATGACCTTTTCCCTTTTATTCAGATTACAACCTCTCACTTTCGGTTATTTGAAAATATTGCTATTTTTAAAACAAGCCATAGAAAGTTAGTTGCAACTTCAACCTTTTTGGGATAGGGGGGCAGCATTTTCACTTTTGGATGAATAGCGTGCCCAGACTGAACTGCCTCCTACTCTGTCCCAGATGCTAATATATGCATATTATTATTAGCATTGAAAAGAAAACACTCAGAAGTTTATAAAACTGTTTGAATGATGTATGTGAGTATAACAGAACTCATATGGCAGGCAAAAACCTGAGAAAGAATCCAAACAGGAAGTGAGTAATCGATTTTCAAAACAGTGCCTATTGAAATCCCAGTGAGATATGAATGAGGATGCACTTCCTAGGGATTCCACTAGATGTCACCGTCTTTAGAAACTGGTTTGAGGATTCTACTATAAAGCAGGGGCTCATAATAGCTCTGAGTGAGTGGTCTGGCAGAGAGCCTCGGTCTCATGATGAGCGCTCCCGACAGAGTTTTCTGTTGTTCCAATGCTTTTCTTCAGACAATGACATCCTCCGATTGGAACCTTATTGATGATTTATGTTAAAAACATCCTAAAGATTGATTGCATACATCATTTGACTTGTTTCTACGGACTGTAATGGAACTTTTCGAGTTTTTGTCTGGAGGAAGTGCTCGCGTCTCACGAAGATGGATGACTGGGATGAACAAGCTAACAACAAGTGACTAAATGATGGGCTTTATGGAAATGTATGGAACAAATCAGTCATTTATTGTCGAACTGGGATTCCTGGGAGTGCCTTCTGATGAAGATCAAAGGTAAGTGAATATTTATAGTGTTTTTTCTAGCTTCTGTTGACGCCAAAATGGCGGATATTCCTCTGGCTGTCTTGGGTTTTGAGGGCCTTCTCAGATTATGCTTTTTCCGTAAAGTAAAAAAAAATAAAAATCTGACACAGCGGTTGAATAGAGGTTAAGTCTATCTTTAATTCTGTGAATAACACTTGCATCTTTTATCAATGTTTATTATGAGTATTTCTGCAAAATCACTGGATGTTTTGGAATCAAAACATTACTGCACGTAACGCGCCAATGTAAACTGAGATTTTTGGATATAAATATGCACATTATCGAACAAAACATACATGTATTGTGTAACATGATGTCATATGAGTGTCATCTGATGAAGATCATCAAAGGTTAGTGATTCATTTTATCTATACTTCTGCTTTTTGTGACTCCTATCTTGAATTTCGCGCCCTGCCTTTTCAGCGGAATGTTGTCGAGGGGTTCCGCTAGAAAGGTTAATTCAACAGAAAAGACAGAATATATTACAACAAATATTATGGTTAAACTCAAATATAGTAATTGATAAAAACCAAAATGTTGATTTAATATATACAGTGGGGCAAAAAAGTATTTAGTCAGCCACCAATTGTGCAAGTTCTCCCACTTAAAAAAGATGAGAGAGATGAGATGAGATGATTATGGTGGAAAATAAGTATTTGGTCACCTACAAACAAGCAAGATATCTGGCTCTCACAGACCTGTAACTTCTTCTTTAAGAGGATCCTCTCTCCTCCACTCGTTACCTGTATTAATGGCACCTGTTTGAACTTGTTATCAGTATAAAAGACACCTGTCCACAACCTCAAACAGTCACACTCCAAACTCCACTATGGCCAAAACCAAAGAGCTGTCAAAGGACACCAGAAACAAAATTGTAGACCTGCACCAGGCTGGGAAGACTGAATCTGCAATAGGTAAGCAGCTTGGTTTGAAGAAATCAACTGTGGGAGCAATTATTAGGAAATGGAAGACATACAAGACCACTGATAATCTCCCTCGATCTGGGGCTGCATGCAAGATCTCACTTCGTGGGGTCAAAATAATCACAAGAACGGTGAGCAAAAATCCCAGAACCACACGGGGGGACCTAGTGAATGACCTGCAGAGAGCTGGGACCAAAGTAACAAAGCCTAGCAACAGTGTGTGAAAACCTTGTGAATATTTACAGAAAACGTTTGACCTCTGTCTCATCTTTTTAAGTGGGAGAACTTGCACAATTGGTGGCTGACTAAATACTTTTTGTCCCACTGTATACAGTGGGGAGAACAAGTATTTGATACACTGCCGATTTTGCAGGTTTTCGTACTTACAAAGTATGTAGAGGTCTGTCATTTTTTTAATCATAGCTACACTTAAACTGTGAGAGACGGAATCTAAAACAAAAATGCAGAAAATCACATTGTATGATTTTTAAGTAATTAATTTGCATTTTATTGCATGACATTTAAATAAAGACGAATAAAAGTTTAATTTAAGGACCCCAAAATTGACAGATGTGCCATATAGATGGCAAAAATAGTTGGGAAGAGATTTTCAGCACATTGTTTATGAACTGACACACAAAACAACGCTGGATAATTGTTATGGCGCTGAAGAACATGGCTGACGTTTTACATTCTCCCAACCAATTGTGCCATTTTTTTTTGCGTAACTTTCATAAAAATTTATTGTGAACATAATGTTGCTGCTACCATCTCTTATGACCGAAAATAACTTCTGGACATCAGAAAAGCGATTACTCACCGCGGACTGGAAGAAACTTTTTCCTTTAACGAGTCTGACGAGAAGGATATCCTGCTTTCACTGGAACAGGCCCAGATCCAATCTTGTGCAACCAGAAAAAATAAATCCTAGACCACCTTTATTCCACACACAGAGATGCATACAAAGCTCTCCCCCGCACTCCATTTGGCAAGTATGACCATAATTCTATCCTCCTGATTCCTGCTTACAACCAAAAACTAAAGCAGGAAGTACCAGTGACTAGCTCAATAAGGAAGTGGTCAGATGACACGGATGCTACACTACAGGACTTTTTTGCTAGCACAGACACAGAATGTTCCGGGATTCATCCAAAAGCATTGAGGAATACACCACCTCAGTCATCGGTTTCATCAATAAGTGCATCGATGCCGTCATCCCCACATATCCCAACCAGAATCCATGGATTACAGGAAACATCCGCATCGAGCTAAAGGCTAGAGCTGCCGCTTTCAAGGAGCGGGAGACTAATCAGGATTCTTATAAGAAATCCCGTTATGCTCTCAGACGAACCATCAAACAAGCAAAGCGTCAAAACAGGATTAAGATTGAATCCTACTACACCGGCTCTGATGCTCATCAGATGTGGCAGGGCTTGAAAACTATTACAGACTACAAAGGGAAACCCAGACCACTATACTCCCTGTGCCCAAGGAAGCGAAGGTAACCTGCCTAAATGATTACTGCCCCGTGGCACTCACGTCGGTAGCCATGAAGTGCTTTGAAAGGCTAGTCATGGCTCACATCAACAGCATCCTCCCGGACACTCTAGACCCACTCCAATTCGCATACCGCCCCAACAGATCCACAGATGATGCAATCTCAATCGCACTCGACACTGCCCTCTCTCACTGGACAAAAGGAACACCTGTGTGAGAATATTGTTCAATGACTACAGCTCAGCGTTCAACACCATAGTGCCCACGAAGCTCATCACTAAGCTAAAGACTCTGGGACTAAACACCTCCCTCTGCAACTGGATCCTGGACATCCTGATAGGCTGCCCCCCCAGGTGGTAGAGTAGGGAACAACAAGTCTGCAATGCCTATCCTTAACCAGTTGAGTCTATGGGGGCGCTATTTCATTTTTGGATAAAAAAACGTGCCCGTTTTAAGCGCAATATTTTGTCACGAAAAGATGCTCGACTATGCATATAATTGACAGCTTTGGAAAGAAAACAGTCTGACGTTTCCAAAACTGCAAAGGTATTATCTGTGAGTGCCACAGAACTCATGCTACAGGCGAAACCAAGATGAAACTTCAAACAGGAAATGAGCAGAATTTCTGAAGCTCTGTTTTCCATTGTCTCCTTATATGGCTGTGAATGCACCACGAACGAGTCTGCCCTTTCTGTCGTTTCTTCAAGATGTCTGCAGCATTGTGACGTATTTGTAGGCATATCATTGGAAGATTGGCCATAAGAGACTACATTTTCCAGGGGTCCGCCCGGTGTCCTTTGTCTAAATTGGTGCGTAATCTTCAGGTGCGGGCATTTTCTCCTGGGATTCAGGAGAGAAAGCACACTTCCACGAACGATATATCATCGAAGAGATATGTGAAAAACACCTTGAGGATTGGTTCTAAACGTTTGCCATGTTTCAGTCGATATTATGGAGTTAATTTGGAAAAAAGTTTGGCGTTTTGATGACTGGATTTTCGTTTTTTTTTGGTAGCCAAACGTGACGCACCAAACGGAGTGATTTCTCCTAAACAAATAATCTTTCAGGAAAAACTGAACATTTGCTATCTAACAGAGTCCCCTCATTGAAAACATCTGAAGTTCTTCAAAGGTAAATTATTTTATTTGAATGCTTTTCTGGTTTTTGTGAAAATGTTGCCTGCTGAATGCTAACGCTAACGCTAAATGCTACGCTAGCTAGCTACTGTTACACAAATGATTGTTTTCCTATGGTTGAGAAGCATATTTTGAAAATCTGAGATGACAGTGTTGTTAACAAAAGGCTAAGCTTGCGAGCTAGCATATTTATTTCATTTCATTTGCGATTTTCATGAATAGTTAACGTTGCGTTATGGTAATGAGCTTGAGGCTGTATTCACGATCCCGGATCCGGGATGGCTAAGTGCTAGAGGTTAACACTGGAGCGCCCCTCAGGGGTGTGTACTTAGTCCCCTCCTGTATTCCCTGTTCATCCACGACTGCGTGGCCAAACACGACTCCAACACCATCATTATGTTTGCTGACGACAGTGTCACCGACAAAGATGAGATGGCCTATAGGGAGGAGGGAGGAGGTCAGAGAACTGGCAGTGTGGTGCCAGGACAACAACTCTCCCTCAATGTGAGCAAGACTAAAGAGCTGATCGTGGACTAGAGGAAAAGGCAGGCCGAACAGGCCCCCATTAACATCAACAGGGCTGTAGTAGAGCGGGTAGAGAGTTTCAAGTTCCTTGGTGTCCATATCACCATCAAACTATCATGGTCCAAACATACCAAGACAGTCGTGAAGAGGGCACGACAACACATTTTTTCTAGATTTGGCATGGGTCCCCAGATCCTCAAAAGGTTCTACCGCTGCACCATCGAGAGCATCCTGATCGGTTGCCTCACCAGGTATGGCAACTTCTCGGCATCTGACCGTAAGACGCTACAGAGGAACGGCCCAGTACATCACTGGGGCCAAGCTTCCTGCCATCCAGGACCAATATAATAAGCGGTGTCAGAGGAAAGCCCATAAAATTGTCAGAGACTCGATTTACCCAAGTTACAGACCAATTTCTGCTACCGCACGGCAAGTGGTACCAAAGTCTAGGACCAAAAGGCTCCTCAACAGCATCTACCCCCAAACCATGCTGAACAATTCATTTAATCACCACCGGACAATTTACATTGACATCATGACAATTTACATCTCATACCCAGCTTCATGAGGTGTGCTTTGTTAAACGTTAATTTGTGAAATTTCTTTCCTTCTTAATGCGCTTGAGCCAATCAGTTGTGTTGTCACAAGGTAGGGGTGGTAATACAGAAGATAGCCCTAAAAAAACAAATCCATATTTTGTCAAGAACAGCTCAAATAAGCAAAAGAAACAACAGTCCATCATTACTTTAAGACATGAAGGTCAGTAAATGCAGAACATTTCAAAAACTTTGAAAGTTTCTTAAAGTGCAGTCGCAAAAACCATCAAGCGTTATGATGAAACTGTCTCTCATGACGACCGCCACAGGAAAGGAATACCCAAAGTTACCTCTGCTGCAGAGGATAAGTTCATTATAGTTACCAGCCCAAATAAATGCTTCAGAGTTCAAGTAAAAGACACATCTCAACATCAACTGTTCAGAGGAGACTTTGTGAATCAGGCCTTCATGGTTGAATTGCTGCAAAGAAACCACTACTAAAGGGCACCAATAAGAAGAAGAGACTTGCTTGGGCCAAGAAACACGAGCAATGGACATTCGATCGTGGAAATATGTCCTTTGGTCTGATGAGTCCAAATTTGAGACTTTTGGTTCCAACAGCCGTGTTTTTGAGAGATGCAGAGTAGGAAAACGGATGTTTGCCGCATGTATGGTTCCCACCATGTAGCATGGAGGAGGTGGTGTGATGTTGTGGGGGTGCTTTGCTGGTGACACTGTTAGTGATTTATTTGGAATTCAAGGCACACTTAACCAGCAAGGGTATCACAGCATTCTGCACTGATACGCCATCCCATCTGGTTTGCGCTTAGGGGGACTATCATTTGTTTTTCAACAGGACAATGACCCAACACACCTCCAGCCTGTGTAAGGGCTATTTGACTAAGAAGGAGAGTGACGGAGTGCTGCATCAAATTACTTGTACTTCACAATCACCTGACCTCAACCCAATTGAGATGGTTGGGATGAGTTGGACCGCAGAGTGAAGGAAAAGCAGCCAACAAGTGCTCAGCATATGTGGGTACCCCTTCAAGACTGTTGGAAAAGTATTCCAGGTGAAGCTGGTTGAGAGAATGCCAAGAGTGTGCAAAGCTGTCATCAAGGCAAAGGGTGGCTACTTTGAAGAATCTAACATTTGTTTAACACTTTTTTGGTTACGACATGATTCCATGTGTGTAATTTCATAGTTTTGATGTCTTCACTATTATTATTAAAAAAAAGTAGGTGTAGGTGGCCAAAAGAGTAGGTGTCCAAACTTTTGACTGGTACTGTATCTACTTACCCAAAAATATATGGGGGATTGGAAATTATGCAGACAATTACATTGATGGAAGCCACAATCTATCTGCAACAGTAAAGCTGATCGAACGTTAAAAGTAAGAAGATAATAGAAATAAACATACAATTGAGAATTCTCTATGAAAGACACATTTGTGTGCTCTCTTACTATTCATGTTGGCTTCATCGCCATCACTGGTGTGTGTATGTGTGTGTGTGTGTGTGTGGCGGTTGGCTGCCCTTAGGCTGCCATGCCCCTGCCTGTTGAGATTTGATGAGGGAGGGGAGTGAAGACGACTCATAACCTCCGTATGCTTGCCAGAACTGATTATGATGCAAAGTGGTTTCAGTTTAAAATGAAATCCAACAGGAAACCGAGTATATTTTGGTATGACTAGTGAGAGAGAACAACACACAGGGACAGGTGGCCCAACGAGAGAGAGACCGACTGGACCACAATATGGAGACCTACGTGACTATTCATGAATTCCTCAGGTTGGCGCCTGCCAAGTGTGCATTGCACCTCAGTATGGGGTGAACACAAAGATAAGGTCTCACCTTTTGAAATACTTGATAGTTTGACTTCGACCAGATATCCAGCTGAGGAGAGAAAAGGAGAAATGATTGCCATTATTCATTTTCAAACCATTACACATTCTTTTCTTCAGTTGTATATGATGCAAATCACACCAAGTGTTCCTTTGGTGAGTTCAGAACAATGGGATTGGAGTAAACATGTTGTCCTCGTCATCATCAAGACTGACAACGCCAACAACTTTCTCTTGGTATTTGTGATACCATTCATTAGCATTACATTCTGGGGTTTTGATCAGGTCTATATTTTTCGTTCAAATGATTCCTCTCTTCTTGCCGCCCTACTGTCCTCTGGCGTGCATGGTCCTACAGTAAATGAGGAGAGGTGGGCAGGAGATTGTGTGAAGGTTGTCCAAACACTTTCAAAGGCGTTAACAAATCAAAACGCTCCCCTGAATCTAATATCAAACAGGCCTGGTGTCAGCATTTATTAGAGAAATCGGATTCGATCCCCCTCTGTCCCTCTACCCACTCCCGACACACAGAGACCCTTTGAAGGGGGAAGGATACAGGATCGCAAATTACCCAAGAGATGCCTTAGATAGTCTTTGAAGCCCTCCTTTGATAGTGCAGTTTTCCTTCTCCCTTTTCCTCTCTCTTTCTGTACGCTAGGAGGCTCAGCTTGCGGCTCCTGCTGCTTCTTACAATATGATAATTAGTGGAGAAAATGGCAGAAATGGGGATGGTGGACCCTGAGGGATGGAGCAGACGAGGCAAGACACCCTAAACTAAACCCTGGCTGCTGCTGTTGTGTCTAAGTCATCCTAGGTGGCACTTTGGGAATGTCTGGACTACAAAACATTTTCCAAGGAGCAGATTATCTCTATAAAGTACCTGGTTAGGTGTGGCAGTATATGTAAAAGCTTGATTGTAAACACACATGCATGAACACACACACACACAATTGAGTACATCAGACAACACTGTTGTAGCAGGAGGTTCAAAAGTCTCCCATTCATTGGCTTAATTAACAGTGCTAGTTCTCTGTGGCTTTGATGGCCTCCTCATATTCATGTCAGTTCAAAGAGTCCCGGGAGTGAGGGCGAAACACCAACACAGAGCCATATTCAAAATGAACGAGGGACTAATGTAGAATCTGACAGACGGGAAATCATAGAGGAAAGCCAATGTCTCCCATCCTTTACAAGCTTTTCATGTGAGAGAGTGATGAAGGAAGCCGTCATATCTAAATGATTCAACAGTGCCAACAGAAAACTGACAATGAGGATTGTAGGTCCAGACCCTGGATTGCATACTCTTACGTTAGCAGCTGGAAACCGTCAGCCCTCTAACAAAAACGTTCGATAGAGAGGCTATATGAGGTCACTTTGAAAACACTTTGAAAACATAGCCCAGAGAGACACATTCATGGTACCCAGGAAACTCTCAAGAGGACTGGATGTGTACAGATAATATACAGTGCATTCGGAAAGTATTCAGACCCCTTTACTTTTTCCACATTTTGTTACGTTACAGTCTTATTCTAAAATTGATTAAATCTCCCCACCCCCCCTCAATCTACACACAATACCCCCATGATGACAAAGCAAAAACTTGTTTGTAGAAATGTTTGCTAATTTATAAATAAAACTGGAACATAATATGTAAATAAGTATTCAGACCCTTTACTCAGTACTTAGTGTGATTACAGCATCAGTGCGATTACAGAATCAAGTCTTCTTGAGTATGACACTACAAGCTTGGCACACCTGTATTTGGAGAGTTTCTCTCATTCTTCTCTGCAGATCCTCTCAAGCTCTGTTAGTTTGGATGGGGAGCGTTGCTGCACAGCTATTTTCAGGTCTCTTCAGATACGTTTGATTCGGTTCAAGTCTGGGCTCTCGCTGGGCCACTCAAGGACATTCAGAAATTTGTCCCAAAGCCACTCCTGCGTTGTCTTGGCTGTTTGCTTAGGGTCGTTGTCCTGTTGGAAGGTAAACCTTTGTCCCAGTCCGAGGTCTTGAGCGCTCTGGAGCAGGTTTCATCATGGATCTCTCTCTGTATTTTGCTCCGTTCATCTTTGCCTTGATTCTTACTAGTCTCCCAGTCCCTGCTTCTGAAAAACATCCCCACAGCATGATGCTGCCGCCACGCTTCACCGTAGGGATTGTGCCAGGTTTCCTCTCGACGTGACTCTTGGAATTCAGGCCAAAAAGTTTAATCTTGGTTTCATCAGACCAGAGAATCTTGTTTCTCATGGTCTTTAGGTGTATTTTGACAAACTCCAAGCGGGCTGTCATGTACCTTTTACTGAGAAGTGGCTTCCGTCTGGCTACTCTACAATAAAAGGCCTGATTGGTAGAGTGCTGCAGAGATGGTTATCCTTCTGGAAGATTCTCCCATCGCCACAGAGGAACTCTAGAGCTCTGTCAGAGTGACCATCGGGTTCTTGGTCACCTCCCTGACCAAGGCCCTTCTTCCCCGATTGCTTAGTTTGGCCGGGCGGCCAGCTCTAGGAAGAGTCTTGGTGGTTCCAAACTTCTTCCATTTAAGAACGATGGAGGTGTTCCTGGGGACCTTCAATGCTGCAGACCTTTTTTGGTACCCTTCCGCAGATCTGAGCCTCGACACAATCCTGTCTAGGAGCTGTACGGACAATTCCTTCGACTTCATGGCTTGGTCTTTGCTCTGAAATTAACTGTCAACTGTGGGATCTTATATAAACAGGTGTGTGCCTTTCCAAATCATGTCAAATCAATTGCATTTACCACAGGTGGACTCCAATCAAGTTGTAGAAACATCTCAAGGATGATCAATGGAAACAAGATGCACCTCAGCTCAATTTCGAGTCTCATAGCAAAGGGTCTGAATACTTGCGCAAATAAGGTATTTTTGTTCCTTTTTTTTTTTTTTTTGCAAAAATGTCTACAAACCTGTTTTCACTTTGTTATTATAGGGTATTGTGTGTAGATTGCTGAATAATTGTTTTTATTTAATCCAGGGGTCTGAATACTTTCAGAAGGCACTGTATTCCTAGTATGACGCCTCTTATGTCAAGTAAAAAAATACTGTACTTGTATTTTTGCAATGGAGAGAAGGTTGCACCTCACTATCACATGCAGTACTACTTAATCCAGTTGTTTGGGCAAAAACCTCCCATTCAAAGCAATACCTTGCCATCCTCGGAATACACGTTCTCGTTGAATCCTCTCACGATGGTCCGGTCTATGAACAGGCTTCTCATCACCACAATGGTTTTCAGCACTTTCCCCAATGTCACCTAAAAGGAAGAGACAACAGAGAGGAAGAGATAATGACAAATTCAGCACGGTTCAGTCTACCACCATGCCAAAGAAATGTGCTTAGCCTTCTCTCCCCTTCTCTTTCCCCTTGAGGCGGTGGGTAACCTACAACCTACAGTGCTCTCCACTGGATGGCCCAATAGGCTTGCTGTACGCAACCTTTCCTGTGAATTAACCTTGGAAAAGAGCAGACACCTCTTTGCATCCGACACGTGCTTGACAAACAGAATTGCTGAGCTGCAGAGTGTGCCTGTGTTAGACATTGACCTTGATCTTTGAAGGATAAGGAAAGCTTACAGAGGGCTTTGACTTGAGGTCTTTGGGTATCTCTGTATATGAGCAGCGGGATAAGAATGAGACACAGTTGAAATCGGCCTCTTTTGGACTTCCCACTGCAAGTACTGGAGATAGGGGAAGAGAGAGAGAGAGAGGTGGGGGAGGAAAGGGGGAAGAAGGGGAGCATGATAGGAGAAAAGCCCCCTCTTTATTTGTCAAATCTGTTCAAACATCGGCAGCATCCCCAGAACAAAACAGCGGTGCTTATCGCCTGCTCTACCCAGCCTGAATTATTCATCCCAGGCAGCGCTCTGGTTCAGTTGGCGAGTGGGCGGGGAACACCGTCCCAGACTGACAGGGAGAGCACAGTGTTTGGGAGGGCTTCAACTCTTTTCATGACTCCACTCAAACATGAGAATGAGATGGTGACTGAGAAACTCTCTCATTGAAACAAGCCAAATCAGTTGGATTCAACGGAAGACTGTATGACATTGCATGAACTGAGCAACAACGCCTTAGAGAGACAAGAACGATGTGGCAATGGAGGTTACAGGTTACAAAATACACTAAGTAGTAAGTACACATTCATTGTTTTCAATAAAAAAACAAAAGTCTTAATACTCAGTGGTAGTTTATTTTACGTACTCTACCGTTCAAAAGTTTGGGGTCACTTAGAAATGTCCTCGATTTCCATGAAAACATACAAGAAATTAGTTGCAAAATCAATAGGAAATATAGTCAAGATGTTGACAAGGTTATAATTAATGATTTTTAATTGAAATAATAATTGTGTCCTTCAAACTTTGCTTTCGTCAAAGAATCCTCCATTTGCAGCAATTACAGCCTTGCAGACCTTTGGCATTCTAGTTGTCAATTTGTTGAGGTAATCTGAAGAGATTTCACCCCATGCTTCCTGAAGCACCTCCCACAAGTTGGATTGGCTTGATGGGAACTTCTTACATACCATATGGTCAAGCTGCTCCCACAACAGCTCAATAGGGTTGAGATCCGGTGACTGTGCTGACCACTCCATTATAGACAGAATACCAGCTGACTGCTTCATCCCTAAATAGTTATTGCATAGTTTGGAGCTGTGCTTTGGGTCATTGTCCTGTTGTAGGAGGAAATTGGCTCCCATTTAAGCGCCGTCCACAGGGTATGGCATGGCGTTGCAAAATGGAGTGATAGCCTTCCTTCTTGAAGACCCTGTTTACCCTGTACAAATCTCCCACTTTACCACCACCAAAGCACCCCCAGACCATCACATTGCCCCTACCATGCTTGACAGATGGTGTCAAGCACTCCTACAGTATAAAAAAATAAATAAATCTGCTTCTCACGAATGTTCTTCTTTGTGATCCGAACACCTCAAACTTAGATTCGTCTGTACACAACACTTTTTTACAATATTCCTCTGTCCAGTGTCTGTGTTATTTTGCCCATCTTAATCTTTTCTTTTTATTGTCCAGTCTAAGATATGGCTTTTTCTTTGCTATTCTGCCTAGAATGCCATCATCCCGGAGTCGCCTCTTCACTGTTGACGCTGAGACTGGTGTTTTGCGGGTACTATTTAATGAAGCTGCCAGTTGAGGACTTGTGAGGCGTCTGTTTCTCAAACTAGATTCTATAATGTACTTGTCCTCTTGCTCAGTTGTGCACCGGGGCCTCCCACTCTTTCTATTCTGGTTACAGCCAGTTTGCTTTGTTCTGTGAAGGGAGTAGTACACAGCATTGTACGAGATCTTCAGTTTCTTGGCAATTTCTCACATGGAATAGCCTTAATTTCTCCGAACAAGAATAGACGGATGAGTTTCAGAAGAAAGGACTTTGTTTCTGGCCATTTTGAGCCTGTAATCAAACCCACAAATGCGGATGCTCCAGATACTCAACTCATCTAAAGGCTAGTTTTATTGCTTCTTTAATCAGAACAACAGTTTTCAGCTGTGCTAACATAATTGCAAAAGGGTTTTCTAATGACCAATTAGCCTTTTAAAATGATAAACTTGGATTAGCTAACAGCGTACCAATGGAACACAGGAGTGATGGTTGCTGATAATGGGATAACGCCTAAAAATCTGCCGTTTCCAGCTACAATAGTAATTTACAAAATTAACAATGTCTACACTGTATTTCTGATCAATTTGATGTTATTTTAAATGGACCATTTTTGGGGCTTTTCTTTCAAAAACAAAGACATTTCTAAGTGACCATAAATTTTTGAACTGTAGTGTATATTACCAGATATTTACCTGGATATTAGGCTATAATCTACAAATAATCTATTTTCTTAAAAATAGTGTAATGTTCAAAAGAGTCTTCATCAGGCTTCCTAAGCTGAGAACATTGTGTAGAGAATGTCTGTGCGAGCTGATATGGTATACCTACAGCCTAGTCTGAGTACACAGTTCAAGGAAAATGTAATTTTTTTAGACAAATAAAACATTTTCACAAAAATTGTGTAGCATTCTCTGTAAATTGTCTTCATTAGGCTCCGCTAAACTGAGAACACTGTGTAGAAATGGTTTTGAAGGCTGAAAACGTATGGTAGGCCTACATGTTAATTATACAGTAATGGGCTAACCAATGTATTACTTATTTGTTTCTTTGGTACAATTTACTAATTGTGTTGAATTCTAGCCTATCCATTTGTTGCCATATAATTTCCTGATAATATCAGACAGTGTGGAAAGAGTACCGCAAAATGAAGTGTTACCAAGACATCTGCAATGGCCAAAAGTTGACCAGTTATATGTTTTTCTAGCTCTAAATCCTATGGAAGCTGACCAGAGTTTCAGTTCATGGCAGAATAGTAAGAGGTTTGGTATTTGAATTTGTGCGGTGAGGAAAACCCCCAGCATTGTCTAAAACTTCAAAAGCATTTGACTTGATGGATTGTTCTACACGCCAAAATAAGAAACAAAAGGACACTTTTTAAGTCCGATGACAGAGAATCTAACGATCCTCCATGCATAAATGAATAAATCCATTAATGAGGAAAATATCACCATTGAATAGTATTTGTTTCCCCGCAGAAGACGGCTGGTTAGATGGCCTAAGAGGCTTCTGTAAAAGGCTTGTCATTTCCAGAGCTCTTTAAGCCTGCTAATTGGAGAGGTGATCGTCAAACTCATTTCGAGGAGTGCCTGAACACATCGAGTTCAGTTTAGAGAGGAGAGAAACGTCCTCCTGTTTAGTGTCTTAGCACAGACAAGTAAAAGACAGTGACGGTTACCAAACAGTACGAGGCTAACTAAGTAAAATTACCCTTTTACTCATGCAGGAAAAGAGGAAGAAAGCCGACTTTGGCTGGCCATGCAGGAAGACGATCTCGTCTAGTCAGGTTAAACTGTCGATCAACCCAGAACCACTACTAAGAGCAGTGCATACAAAGACCTGTCTCTCCAAAAGACCTTCAGAGAGATGACACCAAAATACACTTTGAACACTTTGAATAGTGCAGACCTGCACGGCCCTTTTAAATTCAGAGGAGTGAGGATTAGACGTGATTAAACATGTCAAGAAAACCCATCCGCATCCAATCATATTTCATTAGGGTGCCTCAGCAACACACATTTCCCCTTCTTTAGCGGTTGGGCTTATTAAATTCAGCGGTGTCAGGTAGGCTCAAAAGGCTGCCATGTCTCTCCGGCGGCCTGCTCGCTCCTCAGCAAGACAGGTGCTCAAAGGGAGAATCCATTACTGACGACAGGCCTTTTAAAGAGGCGGGCCCTAGTTCTCTGCTCAGGCCTGGCCAGGCCCTGAGGCTCATCCACACTGACTGACTGACTGACTGACTAAAGCACACCGGACAGGCTTCCATCTCTCATGCCTGATAAACAGTCACCAATCTCTTCAGCTACAACAAATCCAAATCAATTCTCCTTCTTAGTAAACTTTTCGGTAATTTTGGTAGCCTTTTTTGTATTTCTCTATTAGGCCTATTCCGCAAAAAAAGATGGTAACTGACAAAGTTTTGGTCAGATGATTTTGTAACTCACAAGTCAATAAGAAGCTAAGAATAACATTTAATTCCATAAACACTTCAATTAAATAGGCCCAGTACGGACTGTACGTCGGGAGAATGGGAGACCAAGGGCAATTGTAAAACCTTGAATTTCTGATTCAACTCACTCAATACATGCCCATTTAGGTTCCCCCTGCTTGAAATGTTTCAGCCAAATGTATCACTATTTTGTAGTTTTATGGTCAAAAGTCATTTTTTCCACGGGCTGTATATTTTTTATACTGTCCTGACCATTAAGGTCCAAGAATTCTAATTAGCATAATTGTATCATTAAATAATTTACACCCCTTG
This sequence comes from Oncorhynchus clarkii lewisi, assembly GCF_045791955.1. NCBI lineage: Eukaryota > Metazoa > Chordata > Actinopteri > Salmoniformes > Salmonidae > Oncorhynchus > Oncorhynchus clarkii. Next base: position 7,062,141 of record NC_092176.1, on the reverse strand, counting down.
ACTTTTTCCACATTTTGTTGTTGTTACAGCCTGATTTCAAAATGGATAAAAATTTGATTTTTGGTCACTGGTCTACACACACACACACACACAATACCCCATAATGTCAAAGGGGAATTATGTTTTTCAAAATATTTACAAATTAATACAAAATGAAAAGCTGAAATGTCTTGAGTCAATAAGTATTCAACCCCTTTGTTATAGCAAGTCTAAATGTGTTCAGGAGTACAAATTAGCTTAACAAGACAAATTGGATGTAATTATCATTTTTTGTCAATGATTTAAACAAAATACTCTGTCAAAATGTAAGAAAAATTCTAACATTTGTAATAAAAAAAAAAAAATATAACACTAATATATATTGATTAGATAAGTATTCCAACCCCGATTCAAAACTTTGTAGAAGCACCTTTGGCAGCAATTACAGATGTGAGTCTTTCTGGGTAAGTTACTAAGAGCTGTCCACACCTGGGTTCTGCAACATTAGACTATTATTATTTTCAAAATTCTTCTTTGTAGTGACTGGGTCTATTGATACCCCATCCAAAGCGTAGTTAATAACTTCACCATGCTCCAAGGGACATTCAATGTTAGCTTTTGCTTAATTTTAGATTATTTTAAAAATATTTTGGTGCCCTTTTTTGCCAGGCATTTGAAAACCTCCCTGGTCTTTCTGGCTGAATCTGTGTTTGAAATTCACTGCTCGACTGGGGGACCTTACAAATAATTGTATGTGTGGGGTACAGAGATTAAGTAGTCATTCAAAAATCATGTTTAAACACTATTACTGCACATAGAGTGAGTCCATGCAATTTATGTGACTTGTTAAGTACATTTTTACTCTAGAATTTACTTAGGCTTGCCATAACAAAGGGATTAAATACATTAAAATTAAAAAAAAATATTCATTTGTAAAAACATAATTCCACTTTACATTATGGGGTATTGTTTCTGGGCTAGTGACAAAAATTCTCAATTGAATCCATTTTAAATGTAGACTGTGACAACAAAATGTGGAAAAAGTCAAGAGGTGTGAATACTTTCTGAAGGCACTGTATGTCTATGAAGTTAAACTCACTTAACTTAATTTTTTTTCAAATTATTAAACATTTAAGTGAGTTTATATGGTTTATTTTTCAGGAGTTACATTTGACCGCAGCTAGTGTTACAACTAAAATCCAATGGTCATATCTACAGAACTAAAAATGGTACGAATGGTTAGGAGACAGATGTAAGTTTCTTATATAAATAAATGACTGGCCTAGTTCAAGTGGCGTCTGAGCAATAGCGTAAAAGACAAGAAAAATACAATTGTCCCCAGTCTCCCGTACACACTGATGCGGTGCAGCTAAAACAAAAATAGTTCCTGTTTTCCGGGTTATGAGCGAATCAAGTTTCTAATCCTAAACAGATAAAATGTCTTAAATCGAGTTGATTGTAACGGTACTGTAAATGGTTCTGTAAACAACTGAAATCACCAGGGTTTTCTTTTCCAAGGTGGATTGACATCAACTACAGTCGTGGCCAAAAGTTTTGAGAACTACAGAAATATTAATTTTCACAAAGTCTGCTGCTTCGGTGTCTTTATATATTTTTGTCAAATGTTACTATGGAATACTGAAGTATAATTACTGGCATTTCATAAGTGTCAAAGATTTTTATTGACAATTACATGAAATTGATGCAAAGAGTCAATATTTGCAGTGTTGACCCTTCTTTTTCAAACCCTCTGCAATCCGCCCTGGCATGCTGTCAATTAACTTCTGGGCCACACTGATGGCAGCCCATTCTTGCATAATCAATGCTTGGAATTTGTCAGAATTTGTGGGTTTTTGTTTTTCTACCCGCCTCTTGAGGATTGACCACAAGTTCTCAATGGGATTAAGGTCTGGGGAGTTTCCTGGCAATGGACCCAAAATATCGATGTTTTGTTCCCCGAGCCACTTAGTTATCACTTTTGCCTTATGGCAAGGTGCTCCATCATGCTGGAAAAGGCATTGTTCGTCACCAAACTGTTCCTGGATGGTTGGGAGAAGTTGCTCTCAGAGGATGTGTTGGTTCCATTCTTTATTCATGGCTGTGTTCTTAGGCAAAATTGTGAGTGAGCCCACTCCCTTGGCTGAGAAGCAACCCCACACATGAATGGTTTCAGGATGCTTTACTGTTGGCATGACACAGGACTGATGGTAGCGCTCACCTTGTCTTCTCCGGACAAGCTTTTTTCCGGATGCCCCAAACAATCGGAAAGGGGATTCATCAGAGAAAATGGCTTTACCCCAGTCCTCAGCAGTCCAATCCCTGTACCTTTTGCAGAATATCAGTCTGTCCCTGATGTTTTTCCTGGAGAGTAGTGGCTTCTTTGCTTCCCTTCTTGACACAAGGCCATCCTCCAAGTCTTTGCCTCACCGTGCGGGCAGATGCACTCACACCTGCCTGGTGCCATTCCTGAGCAAGCTTGCTGGACTTTCTTGGGCGCACTGAAGCCTTCTTCACAACAATTGAACCGCTCTCCTCGAAGTTCTTGATGATCTGATAAATGGTTGATTTAGGTGCAATCTTACTGGCAGCAATATCCTTGCCTGTGAAGCCCTTTTTGAGCAAAGCAACAATGACAGCACGTGTTTCCTTGCAGGTAACCATGGTTGACAGAGGAAGAACAATGATTCCAAGCACCACCCTCCTTTTGAAGCTTCCAGTCTGTTATTCGAACTCAATCAGCAGGACAGAGTGATCTCCAACCTTGTTCTCGTCAACACTCACACCTGTGTTAACAAGAGAATCACTGACATGATGACAGCTGGTTCTTTTGTGGCATGGCTGAAATGCAGTGGACGTTTTTGGGGAATCAGTTCATTTGCATGGCAAAGAGGGACTTGGCAATTAATTGCAATTCATCTGATTACTGTTCATAACATTCTGGAGTATATGCAAACTGCCATCATACAAACTGAGGCAGCATACTTTGTGAAAATTAATATTTGTGTCAGTCTCAAAACTTTTGGCCACGACTGTACAGAGCATTCGGAAGGTATTCAGACCTCTCAACTTTTTTTACAGCCTTATTCTAAAATTATTTAAATAGTTTTTCCCCCCTCATCAATCTACACATAATACCTCATAATGAAAAAGCAAAAACAGGTAAAGAATTGTTTGCAAATTTATAAAGAATAAATTTAACTGAAATATCACATTTACATAAGTATTCAGACCCTTTACTCAGTAGTTTGTTGAAGCACCTTTGCAGCGATTACAGCCTCAAATCTTCTTGGGTATGATGCGACAAGCTTGGCACACTTGTAGTTGGGAAGATGCGCCCATTCTACTCCCAAGATCCTCTCAAGCTCAGGTCTCGCCAGAGATGTTCGATCGGGTTCAAGTCCGGGCTCTGGCTGGGTCATTCAGAGACTTGGCCGTTCTGCTGGTGGAAGGTTAACCTTCGCCCCAGTCGGAGGTCCTGAGTGCTCTGGAGCAGGTTTACTCCGTTCATCTCTCCCTCGATCCTGACTAGTCTCCCAGTCCCTGCCACTGAAATACATCCCCCACAGCATGATGCTGCCAACACCATGCTTTTCACCGTAGCCAGCTAACTAGCTAGTAGTCAGTTAGCCACTGCTAGCAGTCTTCACCGTTAACTTGGACAACAGCCAGCCTCAGCTTGGTCAATACCTGCCAGTCAGCACTTTGAGATATCAACCCAGAGCATATCGGACTGCTTTTTCTCTACCACATCTCCGGTTTCCTACCGCAAGCTCTGAACCTTTACACTGAATCATCGCAGCGAGCTAGCTGAAATCCGAGTGGCTACTCCTGGCTAACGTCTCTGTCCCAAGGCAAGCACCAGTTAGCCTTAAGTTAGCCTCGAGCTAGGCCCATCTTCCGGCTAGCCGAATAGGTCCACCGGCTACAATACCTCTTTTGCCATTTGGCCTGGACCCTTTGCTTGAATCTATTCTTCCACGCCCAGTGTGTTCCAAACACACTAGACGACCAGTTCTTATAGCCTTTAGCCGTACCGTTATCCTACTCCTCCTCTGTTCCTCTGGTGATGTAGAGCTTAACCCATGCCCTGCAGCCTCTAGCACCACTCCCATTCCACAGGCGCTCACATTTGTTGACTTCTGTAACTGTAAAAGCCTTGGTTTCATGCATGTTAACATCAGAAGCCTCCTCGCTAAGTTTGTTTTATTCACTGCTTTAGCACACTCCACCAACCCTTGATGTCCTAGCCGTGCTTGAATCCTGGCTCAGGAAGGCCACCAAAACTCCTGAAATTTCCACCCTCAACGACAACATTTTCCGACAAGACAGAAGTGCCAAAGGGGGCAGAGTTCTCCTGCAGAGTGCTGTCATACTATCCAGGTCTGTGCCCAAACAATTCAAGCTTCTACTTTTAAAAATCCACCTTTCCAGAAACCGGTCTCTCACCGTTGCCACTTGTTATAGAGCCCCCAGCTGTGTCCTGGACACCACATGTGAATTGATTGAAGATAGATGGGGGACAGAGTTCGTACTGTTAAGTGACCTAAACTGGGATATGCTTAACACCCCGGCCATCCTACAATCTAAACTAGAAGCCCTCAATCTCACACAAATGATCAAGGAACCAACCAGGTACAACCCTAAATCTGTAACCATGGTCACCCTCTTAGATATCATCCTGACCAACTTGCCCTTTAAATAAACCTCTGCTGTCTTCAACCAGGATCTCTGTGATCACTGCTTCATTGCCTGCACCCGTAATGGGTCCGCGGTCAAACGACCACCCCTCATCACTGTTAAACCCACCCTAAAACACTTCGGCGAGCAGGCCTTTCTAATTGACATGGCCCGGGTATCCTGGAAGGATATTGACCTCATCCCATCTGTAGAGGATGCCTGGTTGCTCTTTAAAAGTTATTTCCTCACCATATTAAATAAGCATGCCCCTTTCAATTTTTTTTAAAACTAAGAACAGATATAGCTCTTGGTTCACCCCAGACTTGACTGCTCTTGACCAGCACAAACTCATCCGGTGGCATTCTGCATTAGCATCGAATAGCCCCCGCGATATGCAACTTTTCAGGGAAGTTAGGAACCAATATACACAGTCAGTTAGGAAATCTAAGGTTAGCTTTTTCAAACAGAAACGTGCATCCTGCAGCACTAATTCCAAAAAGCTTTGGGACACTAAAGTCCATGGAGAATAAGAGCACCTCCTCCCAGCTGCCCACTGGTCAATCACACTTCTGTGAAATCAAACTGTCCACTTAGGAAGCAACACTGATTGACAATAAATGTCACATGCTGTTGTGCAAATGGAATAGACAACACGGGGAAATTATAGGCAATTAGCAAGACACCCCCAATAAAGGAGTGGTTCTGCAGGTGGGGACCACAGAACACTTCTCAGTTCCAATGCTTCCTGGCTGATGTTTTGGTCACTTTTGAATGCTAGCGGTGCTTTCACTCTAGTGGTAGCATGAGACGGAGTCTACAACCCACACAAGTGGCTCAGGTAGTGCAGCTCATCCAGGATGGCACATCAATTGCGAGCTGTGGCAAGAAGGTTTGCTGTGTCTGTCAGTGTAGTGTCCAGAGCATGGAGGCGCTACCAGGAGACAGGCCAGTACATCAGGAGAGATGGAGGAGGCCGTAGGAGGGCAACAACCCAGCAGCAGGACCGCTACCTCCGCCTTTGTGCAAGGAGGAGCAGGAGGAGCACTGCCAGAGCCCTGCAAAATGACCTCCAGCAGGCCACAAATGTGCATGAGTCTGCTCAAACGGTCAGAAACAGACTCCATGAGGGTGGTATGAGGGCCCGACGTCCACAGGTGGGGGTTGTGCTTACAGCCCAACACCGTGCAGGACGTTGCCAGAGAACACCAAGATTGGCAAATTCGCCACTGGCGCCCTGTGCTCTTCACACTGAGCACATGTGACAGACGTGAGTCTGGAGACGCCGTGGAGAACGTTCTGCTGCCTGCAACATCCTCCAGCATGACCGGTTTGGTGGTGGGTCAGTCATGGTGTGGGGTGGCATTTCTTTGGAGGGCCGCACAGCCCTCCATGTGCTCGCCAGAGGTAACCTGACTGCCATGAGGTACCGAGATGAGATCCTCAGACCCCTTGTGAGACCATTACTGGTGAGGTTGGCCCTGGGTTCCTCCTAATGCAAGACAATGCTAGACCTCATGTGGCTGGAGTGTGTCAGAAGTTCCTGCAAGAGGAAGGCATTGATGCTATGGACTGGCCCGCCCGTTCCCCAGACCTGAATCCAATTGAGCACATCTGGGACATCATGTCTCGCTCCATCCACCAACGCCACGTTGCACCCAGACTGTCCAGGAGTTGGCGGATGCTTTAGTCCAGGTCTGGAAGGAGATACCTGAGGAGACCATCCGCCACCTCATCAGGAGCATGCCCAGGCGTTGTAGGGAGGTCATATAGGCACGTGCAGGCCACACACTACTGAGCCTCATTTTGACTTGTTTTAAGGACATTACATCAAAGTTGGATCAGCCTGTAGTGTAGTTTTCCACTTTAATTTTGAGTGTGACTCCAAATCCAGACCTCCATGGGTTGATAAATTTGATTTCCATTGATCATTTTTGTGTGATTTTGTTGTCAGCACATTCAACTATGTAAAGAAAAAAGTATTTAATAAGAATATTTCATTCATTCAGATCTAGGATGTGTTATTTTAGTGTTCCCTTTATTTTTTTGAGCAGTGTATATCTATCAGTCAGAAGTGGAGTGGAGTTTATCATAACTGCCATTGATAAAAGACAGTACTGTGTAGCCGTCTTCATCGACCTGGCCAAGGCTTGTGTAGCCGTCTTCATCGACCTGGCCAAGGCTTTCAACTCTGTCAATCACTGCATTCTTATCGGTCAAACTCAATAGCCTTAGTTTCTCAAATGACTGCCTCGCCTGGTTCACCAACTTCTTCTCAGAATTCAGTGTGTCAAATTGGAGGGCCTGTTGTCCGGACCTCAGGCAGTCTCTATGGGGGTGCCACAGGGTTAAATTCTCGGGCCGACTCTTTTCTCTGTATACATCAATGATGTCGCTCTTGCTGCTGGTGAGTCTTTGATCCACCTCTACGCAGACGACACCATTCTATATACTTCTGGCCCTTCTTTGGACACTTAACAAACTTCCAAACGAGCTTCAATGCCATACAACACTCCTTCCATGGCCTCCAACTGCTTCTAAATGCTAGTAAAACTAAATGCATGCTCTTCAACCGATTGCTGCCCGCATCCGCCCACCCGACTAGCATCACAACTCTGGACGGTTCCGACCTAGAATATGTGGACAACTACAAATATCTAGGTGTCTGGTTAGACTGTAAACTCTCCTTCCAGACTCACATTAAGCATCTCCAATCCAAAATAAAATCTAGAATCAGCTTCCTATATCGCAACAAAACATCCTTCACTTATGCTGCAAAACATACCCTAGTAAAACTGACCATACTACTGATCCTCGACTTCGGTGATGTCATTTATAAAATAGTCTCCAACACTCTACTCAGCAAACTGGATGTAGTCTATCACAGTGCCATCCGTTTTGTCACCAAAGCCCCATATACTACCCACCACTGCGACCTGTATGCTCTCGTTGGCTGGCCCTCGCTACATATTCGTCGGCAAACCCACTGGCTCCAGGTCATCTACAAGTCTTTGCTAGGTAAAGCCCCGCCTTATCTCAGCTCACTGGTCACCATAGCAACACCCACCAGTATTAAGCGCTCCAGCAGGTATATTTCACTGGTCATCCCCAAAGTCAACACTTCCTTTGGCCGCCTTTCCTTCCAGTTCTCTGCTGCCAATGACTGGAACGAATTGCAAAAATCACTGAAGCTGGAGACGTATATCTCCCTCTCTAACTTTAAGCATCGGCTGTCAGAGCAGCTTACCGACCACTGTACCTTTACACAGCCAATCTGTAAATAGCATACCTAACTACCTCATCCCCATAATTTATTCATCTTCTTGCTCTTTTGCACCCCAGTATCTCTACTTGCACATCATCATCTGCACATCTATCACTCCAGTGTTAACGCTAAATTGTAATTATTTCGCCTATATGGCATATTTTTTGCCTTACCTCCCTAATCTTCTACATTTGCAGACACCGTACATACATTTTTCTATTGTGTTATTGACTGTACGTTATGTGTAACTCTGTGTTGTTGTTTTTGTCGCACTGCTTGGCTTTATCTTGGCCAGGTCGCAGTTGTAAATGAGAACTTGTTCTCAACTGGCCTACCTGGTTAAATAAAGGTGAAGAATAAATAAATAAATAAAATGGAAACAGGATGCACCCGAGCTCAATTTTAAGTCTCATAGCAAAGGGTCTGAATACTTATGTAGGCGCTAAAATACAGACCATATGCTTCAGGCTCTGTGTCTATCCAGTGAAATGGAACAGAAGAAAGCTGTGCGCTCACACAGAGGCACAGGTGCATGTATGCTTATACTAGGAATTGGTCTACAGGTCTCATTCCTGAATAACTGTTGACAGATTATGTCTGACATATTCACAACCACAATGGTCAGCACAATCATTCAGTCTAAGACCTCTCTCTACACTCAGGCCTTCTCCGCTGCATCTTTCATGAAGGTTTCAAACTTGTTTGAAATAACTACAAATGAGACTGACTACCTAGTCGGCTGTACTTTATACGTTTCCAAAGTACTTTCCTGATGCCCAGACTAAAAGTATGGCCCTGGCAGGGCTCCAGTAGCCAGTGGGTAGAGCAGAGCTCCACCCAGGGCGCCGATGAGCAGGCCTAGTGTGGTTAATTAGGAAAAGTGAAAGTGCATTTCTGTCTATGGCTGCAGCATAGGCTCACAGATGGTGGTACGTTTTATTTAGCAAGAGAGTGGGCAGCCGAGCACATATAGTAGAGAGCAGAGCACACAACAAATTGGAGACGCGATTAAAAAGTGAAAGTTTCCAAGCAAGAAGTGGATGTGACTGACATCCTCTATGGTCCTGTTAGATAAAAAGAGAGCCGACACGCTGAGATGGAGAAAAAAAAGAGAGAGTCAGAGAAAGAGGAAAGTCTGCCTTGCAATAAAAGGCTCTGCAGTTTCCACGTGCTATCTCCGCAGCACACGTCACAGACACAGAGGCGCTCATAATTCAAGATCCCAAACTATAGCCCACTGATATGTCACCTCAAGGAATGAGGTTTATGAAGTTGTGTGGCTGTGGGCAACAAATGGTAGGAAAAAACCACCAATTCCCCTTCCTCTTGACAGTTAATCATTTGTTCTGAAGAAAAACTCCATGAAACCCAACAATGCCACTGTGTGACACTAGGGGGAGGGAATTGTTGAAGGTGAATCAGTTCCTTCTTTGAACTGGTGAAATAACAGTGTGAGAGGGATCACTTGGACTTATGATGGAAACCCCTCCACTATTTTAGATCTCCATTTCATTCAGTAGGAATTAACATTGTTAAAATCACCAAAAACAGGACCTATTTGCCCATCTGGCTGCCAAGTTTTCAGACCACTCCATTGAGATGTATTGGTAAAAGAATACAGTGACAAATTCAGCTACACTACATGACCAAAAGTATGTGGACACCTGCTCTTAGAACATCTCGTTCCAAAATCATGGGCATTAATATAGAGTAGGTCACCTCCTTTGCTGCTATAACAGACTACACTCTTCTGGGAAGGCTTTCCACTAGATGTTGGAACATGGGCCTAGACCGAACCATGACAAACACCCCCAGACCAATATTAGTCCCCCACCAAATATTACAGTTGGCACTATGCATTGGGGCTGGTAGCGTTCTACTGGCATCCGCCAAAGTCAGATTCGTCAGTCGAACTGCCAGATGGTAAAGCTTGATTCATCACTAAAGAGAACGCATTTCCACTGCCCCAAAAGTCCAATGGCGGCGAGCTTTACGCAACTCCAGACGATGCTTGGCATTGCGCATGGTGATCTTAGGCTTGTGTGTGGCTGCTCGGCCATGAAAACCCATTTCATGAAGATCCCGACGAGCAGTTATTGTGCCGACTTTGCTTCCAGAGGCAGTTTGGAACACAGTAGTGAGTGCTGCAACCAAGGACAAGGAGGGGGGTGTGAGCGATGGGAAATGTGCGACGGAAAGGGTGTTGAAAACACTACTTCGGGTACAGCAGCAAAGCAAATTGGTGCTGTGGAGTCGTTGCAGAAATGGCAAAACGTCATCTAGCGACAAATCAAGGAGCCAATAGCAATTGTCACTGAAAAATAGGTGGCAACAGTACTCCCTGCCCTGACCTCAGCGCCTGGAGGTTCTCTCCTCCTCAGCATTAAGCTAGTCAGAGGATATTCTGTCAATATTCCACACATGGAGCAGTGCCAACCCGCCCCGCTCCCCTTACATACCGCCCCTGGCCCGGGTGTTCCGTTCCGCTGCAGCGACCCTGAGGTGGGAAACAAAGTTTTTTAATTTGGATCGATATCCCAACAAGGTCAATTAATGAGCCCCATGTACAGCGCCTCTCAAAGGTGTCAAAAGAAGCAACAAACAACTCGGAGCTTCAAAAACGACTACCAAGATGCAGTGAAACGTTTTTTTTTTACGTTCTTATCTTTTAGATTTCAGTATTGTCTCCGATGGATCATCAGTGATATGATCTGACAGACAACATTGCTCTATTTGACAAAATACAAGAAATAAGAAGAGGTTATGGATGGGATTTAAGTACAATATAATGAATAACCTATAAGGTTGCCTGAATGGTGAACATAGATGATCTGTACATTTAACTCATGCATACAGAAATTCTGGAGGCTTACGCTGCAGGGAAAAGAGAGTGAGAGAAGAGTGAGATCGGGATGGCTGGGGTGTGGCTGGTGAAGGCGTCACCCAAAGCACTAATAGCTTCAAGCACCAGCCCCAATTAACACTGCATCCCTCTCGCTACTGACACACTTCACAAACAGCCATTAACACACAGTTGGACAGAGAACGTGGACAAAGCACACACATGGCCAGGAAGACACATTTCAGTAGAATCCTTTCAGTTGTACAACTGACTAGGTATCCCCCCCTTTCCCTTTCATTTTCTACTATAGGTTATCGTAAGAGATCCTCTACGCCAGTGTTCCCCAACTGATTTTAGTTGCAGAGGATAAGAACCCCCCCCCTGTTTTCTGAGCAAAAAAACAAAACATTCTTATTTATTTTTTGGGACAAACTAAAAACACCAGCAAATAAGTTCCAAGTGATTTTAATTTTATACATTTGTTCCAATGTGGTACCACTCAGACTACAAATGATTTAGAATTATGTTCCGGCCCCCTGACCATCCGCTCAAGACAAATCGGCCCGCGGCTAAATCCATTTGATCATCTCTGCTCTACGCTATTGATATCCCTCTGCTGAATATACTTTCTTCAGCTGTCACGTTTCACAACAGTGCATGACATCCCTCTCCTAGGATCATATTATGTGGAGAAAAACAAAGACAGATGTAGAGCATCACTTCATTCCTTCAAGGACAAGCCCCCCCTACCCCTACAGGCAAGCCTTAAGTTGTGTTCATCATTTTCTGTTACAGTAGAAAACATTCTGTGCTTTTGGAAAGCTAACCTCATATTCAAAACCATCTGATACTGATGTGCATTGTATTCTGACTGAGGGGCGACGCATACATTATCGAGGCAAGCGCATTTCTAATTCCAATCAACAATAAACCACTGAGAAAATGGACAAGTTATGACTGCTTTAACAGCGGCCAAACACACACATATGGTGATTGTTACAACATTAACAGTCCATTAACAAATGCATCTGCAAGAAACCTACATTCGGGTTGCTTGTAATTAACTGACAATGCACACGGTAAGTGTTGGTGTTCTTTGAAGATCTGCAGTGCCAGTGATGGTGGTGGTGAGGTAATGAGGCCTAGGTGTACTATGGAGGCCAGGACTGGGAGTAGAGCTGGGAGCTGCCAGCCTGCCAACTGGGCCATCTGTGAACCAGTGCCCCGTGGATGTGAACCAGTGAACGCCCACTGTTGGGGATGGAGTATGTCTAATCTTCCTGTCTCTCTCCGCTGCCAACCTCTCTCTTTCTTACTCTCCCTCTCCACCCCTCTCTCTTTATCCTCTCATTTCTGTTTTTGCATGCCCAATGGATTAGAGTTAGACACAGTAGTGGCGCATGAAGTGCTCTTAGCATCATTTGAGCCAAGAGGCAGGCGTAAGTGGAAGGTCAAAGTGCATGCTGAGTGCTGACAACCTGGTGGTCATGATGAAAATGGCAAGACTGACCAGAGTGCTTTTCATCACATCACTAAGTCAGTAGAGGCACCGACCTGGAGAGACTAGTGTTGTCACGATACGAACATTTTACTAACGATACCAGTCCAAGCATCACGACACCAAGTAGTATGGCAATACAGCAGGGGAAATGTTCAGTGGCGTATCATCTTGTTCGTCCTGTTCCCGGGATGCTTTATGTCATTTTCTAAACGTTATGCATATGTTCTACCAAAAAAAAGAAGACTTGAAATGTTACGCATAGACTGATCTTCATGTCTTAAAGTAATGATGGACTGTCGTTTCTCTTTGCTTATTTGAGCTGTTCTTGCCATAATATGTGACCCGATTCAAGAAACTAGGCATATGTCACAAGTCACGACTTCAGCTGTTTGAACGTAAAACATTTTTTAAATCAAAATGCATTTTTTTTTGGCAGAGATGCCTTCTCGAACATGTGAACTTTCATGTGCCTTAACATCAAACTTGTATGCCATCTGTAAATACGAATAATATTGTTAAATTAGTTGGTTTAGCCACAGAAAAAGTGAGCAACCGTCCCACTAGCCATGATTGGCTGAGATAATGAGTGGGCTGGACATGCCGAGAGATGAGTTTGGATTGGTCTGCACGTGTCTGTATATTGGAGCTGGTCAGTATGTCTAGGTAATCATGTCTGACGCGGCTTTAAAAATAAAAAAAAGTATTGTGTAGTAAAACTGCATACACCCAATGTCAAGTTAAAGTGTACTGTTAGCTAGCTAACGTTAGCTGGCTGGCATGCTAGCTAACGTTATGTGTATGCTCTCCACTTTTTGGAGGACCGCGTTTTGAAATCAGTGAAATTTGAGTATGATAGCTAAGGAGATGTAGAAAACACAAGTCTGGATTACATTGTCAAACTAAGGGCAACCATGCATGGCATCAGACAAGAGACTCGTCCAACCATGTCTACTAATAAGATAGTCTAGCTAGCTACATTTTCAGATATTACACATTTCTAATTTTGAAACCACAGAAAGTGGTTTCATTTCAAGTGTACGGTTAGCTAACTAACGTTAGCTGGCTGGGTCGCTAGCTAACGTTATGTGTATGATCTTATTCTTCGTATCTCAGACACATTTGCTTGATTAGTTATAGCAATAGAACCTGGTTGGTTAGCCACCTGCAGATTCATGCCGGGTAGTAACGTCATGAGTTGTGATTATGGTCCATTGTTTAGCTAGCAACATGTCTTAACAAAAGACTCCACTCTAATTTTGACAAAGTATTTTAATTTCAGGTTAGTGTACTGTTAAGCTAGATAGCTAACGTTACGTCATGCATTGGAATTCATTTTTTATATAGCTAAATATCAAGCTACATTTATTAACAAAAGACTCTTCTGCCAGATAGCAGAATAACTGATTCATTTTTGAACGCTCAACACCCTTTTGAATATGTCCGGTGTCAGTAAAAGTCGGCAACAAAGCGTAATTCAATTGTTGCCAGCAGCACAGTTACAGTCACCAATGCTCTGGACAACATGAAAACTGGCTAACCAGCTCTGCTAGGGGGTGTAAAATGGTCAGAGTGGAGTGTTCTCTCATTATGTGTCTGGAAGGAGCTAGCCAATGTTAGCCAGTTAGCTTGACTGTCGTTGTGAGGTCAGAACCTTCGGAACAATGCTACTTATTGGCCAGAGTGTTCAGTGCGCACTCTGAATGCCAAACGCTCTGTACTTACGAACGGAAAATCTGACAGCACAGTTGCAGTCACCAACGCTCTTGATAACATAACAGCCTAACCAGCTCTGCTAGGGGGAGTTCAGTGAGCTTTTCTCTCCCTCTTAGATGTCTGGAAGTAGCTGGCAAGTTAGTACAGAATGCTCAGATTAACCCTTAAAGAGATGGGTGGGGCTAAGGCTTAAAAGGGTGTGGACAATGCTGAATGGGATTAGACAGAGAAAGGGCACTCCAATAGTAGCACCAAAACATTGAAAGATAGTTTTCTCAAAAGTGATTTGACAAGTTGATCAACTTTCAAAGCAAAATTACTTTCCCATTGTTTCCTCAAATACAGTGTATGATATACCATCTTGTAGAGAGTCTCTACTTTTATCCAATGTAAAAAACACAACTTGAAATGTTGCTACAGAAGACCGAATCCAGGCGGTGAGTCACATACAGTTGAAGTCGGAAGTTTACATACACCTTATCCAAATCAAATCAAATGTATTTATATAACCCTTCGTACATCAGCTGATATCTCAAAGTGCTGTACAGAATACATTTCAACTCAGTTTTTCACAATTCCTGACATTTAATCCTAGTAAAAATTCCCTGTCTTCGGTCAGTTAGGATCACCACTTTATTTTAAGAATGTGAAATGTCAGAATAATACTAGAGTGAATTATTTATTTCAGCTTTTATTTCTTTCATCACATTCCCAATGGGTCAGAAGTTTACATACACTCAAATAGTATTTGATAGCATTGCCTTTAAATTGTTGAACTTGGGTCAAACATTTTGGGTTTGGTGATGGCCACTCCTTTACCTTGACTTTGTTGTCCTTAAGCCATTTTGCCACAACTTTGAAAGTATGCTTGGGGTCATTGTCCATGTGGAAGACCCATTTGCGACCAAGCTTTAACTTCCAGACTGATGGTCTTGAGATATTACTTCAATATATCCACATAATTTTCCATTCCTCACGACGCCATCTATTTTGTGAAGTGCACCAGTCCCTCCTGCAGCAAAGCACCCCATAACATGATGCTGCCACCCCTGTGCTTCACGGTCGGAATGGTGTTCTTTGGCTTGTAAGCCTCCCCTTATTCCCTCCAAACATAATGATGGTCATTATGGCCAAACAGTTCTATTTTTGTTTCATCAGACCAGAGGACATTTCTCCAAAAAGTACGATCTTTGTCCCCATGTGCAGTTGACAACTGTATTCTGGCTTTTATTTTTACGGTGGTTTTGGAGCAGTGGCTTCTTCCTTGCTGAGCGGCCTTTCAGGTTGTCGATATAGGACTCGTTTTACTGTGGATATAGATACTTTTGGACCTGTTTCCTCCAGCATCTTCACAAGGTCCTTTGCTGTTGTTCTGGGATTGATTTGCACTTTTAACACCAAAGTACGTTCATCTCCAGGAGACAGAACGCGTCTCCTTCCTGAGCGGTATGACGGCTGCGTGGTCCCATGGTGTTTATACTTGCATTCCATTGTTTGTTCAGATGAACGTGGTACCTTCAGGCATTTGGAATTTGATCCCAAGTATGAATCAGACTTGTGGAGGTCTACAATTTTGTTTCTGAGGTCTTGGCTGATTTCTTTTGATTTTCCCGTGATGTCAAGCAAAGAAGCACTGAGTTTGAAGGTAGGCCTTGAAATACATCTACAGGTACACCTCCAATTGACTCAAATGTCAATTAGCCTATCAGAAGTTTCTAAAGCCATGACATAATTTTCTCTAATTTTCCAAGCTGTTTAAAGGCACAGTCAACTTGGTGCATGTAAACTTCTGACCCACTAGAATTGTGAAACAGTGAATTATAAATGAAATAATCTGTCTGTAAACAGTTGTTGGAAAAATTACTTGTGTCATGCACAAAGTAGATGTCCTAACCGACTTGCCAAAAACTATAGTTTGTTAACAAGAAATTTGTGGAGTGGTTGAAAAACTAGTTCTAATGACTCCAACTTAAGTGTTTGTAAACTTCTGACTTCAACTGTATGTACTTGGATTTACCAAATAGGGCTATCACCCCTGCTATCACCCCTGGGGTATACCACCCCTGCTTTGTCATAACGCAACTAATTGTCTCAAATGCATTAAGGACATAAATTCTACTAATTATCTTAAGGCACACATGTTAATTGAAATGCAATCCAGGTGATGGTAAGTTGGTGGTTGAAGATATCCCTCTAGTGGTGTGGGGGCTGTGCTTTGGCAAAGTGGGTGGGGTTATATCCTTCCTGTTTGGCCCTGTCCGGGGGTGTCCTCGGATGGGGCCACAGTGTCTCCTGACCCACCCTGTCTCAGCCTCCAGTATTTATGCTGCAGTAGTTTATGTGTCGGGGGGCTAGGGTCAGTTTGTTATATCTGGAGTACTTCTCCTGTCCTATTCGGTGTCCTGTGTGAATCTAAGTGTGCGTTCTCTAATTCTCTCCTTCTCTCTTTCTTTCTCTCTCTCGGAGGACCTGAGCCCTAGGACCATGCCCCAGGACTACCTGACATGATGACTCCTTGCTGTCCCCAGTCCACCTGGCCATGCTGCTGCTCCAGTTTCAACTGTTCTGCCTTATTATTATTCGACCATGCTGGTCATTTATGAACATTTGAACATCTTGGCCATGTTCTGTTATAATCTCCACCCGGCACAGCCAGAAGAGGACTGGCCATCCCACATATGCTCTCTCTAATTCTCTCTTTCTTTCTCTCTCTCGGAGGACCTGAGCCCTAGGACCATGCCCCAGGAATACCTGACATGATGACTCCTTGCTGTCCCCAGTCCACCTGACTGTGCTGCTGCTCCAGTTTCAACTGTTCTGCCTTATTATTATTCGACCATGCTGGTCATTTATGAACATTTGAACATCTTGGCCATGTTCTGTTATAATCTCCACCCGGCACAGCCAGAAGAGGACTGGCCACCCCACATAGCCTGGTTCCTCTCTAGGTTTCTTCCTAGGTTTTGGCCTTTCTGGGGAGTTTTTCCTAGCCACCGTGCTTCTACACCTGAATTGCTTGCTGTTTGGGGTTTTAGGCTGGGTTTCTGTACAGCACTTTGTGATATCAGCTGATGTACGAAGGGCTATATAAATAAATTTGATTTGATTTTGATTTGATTTGAATACCTCTTGATTCTCCAAGTGCAGTCACAAAAACCATTAAGCACTATGATTAAGCTGGTTCTCATGAGAATTGCCACAGGAAAGGAAGACCCAGAGTTACCTCTGCTGCAGAGGATAAGTTCATTAGAGCTACCAGCCTCAGAAATTGCAGCCAAAATACATGTTTCACAGAGTTCAAGTAACAGACATCTCAAAATCAACTGTTCAGAGGAGACTGTGTGAATCAGGTTTTCCTGGTCAAATTGCTGCGAAGAAACCACTACTAAAGGACATCAATAATAAGAAGAGACTTGCTTTGGCCAAGAAACACAAGCAATGGACATTAGGCCGGTGGAAATCTGTCCTTTTGTTTCCAACCGCCATCCAACAGCCTGGTTCCTCTCTAGGTTTCTTCCTAGGTTTTGGCCTTTCTAGGGAGTTTTTCCCTAGCCACCGTGCTTCTACACCTGCATTGCTTGCTGTTTGGGGTTTTAGGCTGGGTTTCCGTACAGCACTTTGAGATATCAGCTGATGTACGAAGGGCTATATAAATACATTTGATTTGATTTGAAGAGTGTGCAAAGCTGTCAAAGCAAAGGGTGGCTACTTTGAAGAATCGTAAAATCAAATATATTTTGATTTGTTAAACACTTTTTTGGTTACTACATGATTCCATGTGTTTTATTTAATAGTTTTGATGTCTTTACTATTATTCTACAATGTAGAATAATAATAAAAATAAAGAAAAAACATTGAACGAGTAGGTGTGTCCAAACTTTTGACTGGTACTGTTTATATATTTTTGTTGCATGTTATTTAGCCATTATTACATGTCACATATCAGTTTGAAAACAATGTAAAAAATGTAATAATCATTGAGTTTTTTGCTTTCTTGAGTAAGGCAGCTCCAAAATGCAGGTTTCAGCCTAGATCAGTGCTTTCTGTGGTGGTGGGGCAGCCAGTGGGATATGCAGAGCGCAGGAGTTCGTAATGTTCTCTAGTTGCGCTATGATTGGCTCAGTGTTCTGTCACTCATGGGGACACTACGTCACTGCAAAATCTACGGGGAGAGCTCGAACATTCAAGCCCCTTGGTTGCTGCCATAGAGTTACATTAGAAGTGCCCATCCAAGGTGGCTCAAAGTCATTGGCCACAGATCTACCATAGCTTTGATTGGACTGATTATGTGAAATCTTAGCTAGCAAGCAGTCATCGTCATGAATCACGTCGACAATCTACTGGCAAATCCTTTTCAATCCTTGTCATAGAGAAATTATAGATATAACGTATCTTTGCTAATTACAAGTTGGAAATCGCAAATCCAACAATGAGTGTTTTGGAAGGAATCAGTGGCTAACTGCAAGCGTTGCAAAGCAACCACTAGCCTGCTTTTCAGCATGACTTCTGCCGCGTTCAAAACAAATGCAAACTCAGAACTGGGAAATCTCAGACTTCAGTGAGTTAAAGAGAACTGGGAACTCGGAAAACTGGGAAAATACGTTTTCAATGGTCATCCAACTCGGAATTCCAAGTTGGGAACTCGGGCCTCTTTCTAGAGCTTCGACTTGAAGATCACTGATTCATGATTCGACACCGCTTTGTGCCAGGCCAGCTAGTTAACATTAGCCTACTATCTAGCTACATATTGAACTTCCATCATCTCAGGCCAGAGGCACAATGTATGAATTTATGGTTGGATCATAATCACCGTTATAATCATTGGCAAGTACAGACAATTAAGTAAAACCACAAATCCAAATTTCCATCCATGGCTAATTTAGGAAAGGAACCATTTTAGCTAGCTAGCCAGCCACAGGAGGACAAAGACACAACTAGATGCAACAATTTCTGTGAATTACGTTTTACGTCTTATACTAAAATGGATTAAGATAATTTCCCCCCTCATCAATCTACACACAATACCACATAATGACAAAGCAAAAACTGGTAAAAAATTCAAAAGAAAAAAAAGAAATATCACATTTACATAAGTATTCAGACCCTTTACTCAGTCTTTGTTGAAGCACCTTTGGCAGCGATTACAGCCTCGAGTCTTCTTGGGTTTGACGCTATAAGCTTGGCACACCTGTACTTGGGGAGTTTCTCTCATTCTTCTCTGCAGATCCTCTCAAGCTCTGTCAGGTTGGATGGGGAGCACAGATATTTTCAGGTCTCTCCAGAGATGTTTGAGCCGGTTCAAGTCTGGGCTCTGGCTGAGCCACCCAAGGACATTCAGAGACTTGTCCCAAAGCCACTCCTGTGTTGTCTTGGTTGTGTGCTTAGGGTCATTGTCCTGTTGGAAGGTGAACCTTCACCCCAGTCTGAGGTCCTGAGCGACACTCTGGAGCAGGTTTTCATCAAGGATCTCTCTGTACTTTGCTCTGTTCATCTTTCCCTCGATCCTGACTAGTCTCCCAGTCCCTGATTGGTGGAGTGCTGCAGAGATGGTTGTCTTTCTGGAAGGTTCTCCCATATCCATAGAGAAACTCTGGAGCTCTGTCAGAGTGAACATCGGGTTCTTGGTCGCCTCCCTGACCAAGACCCTTCTCCCCCGTTTGCGGAGTTTGGTTGGGTGGCCAGCTCTAGGTAGAGTCTTGGTGGTTCCAAACTTCTTCCATTTAAGAATGATGGAGGCCACTGTTCTTGGCGACCTTCAATGCTGCATAATTTTTTTTGGTAGCCTTCCCCAGAACTCTGCCTCGACACAATCCTGTCTCGGAGCTCTACGGTCAATTCCTTCGACCTCATGGCTTGGTTTTTGCTCTGACATGCACTGTCAACTGTGGGACCTTAAATAGACAGGTGTGTGCCATTCCAAATCATGTCCAATCAATTGAATTTATCACAGCTGGACACCAATCAAGTTGTAGAAACAGCTCAAGGATGATCAATGGAAACAGGATGCACCTGAGCTCAATTTTGAGTCTCATAGCAAAGGGTCTGAATACTTATTGAATACTTACAAGCTATTTCAAGCCAGATTTTGTACATGATTTTTCTGACATGAAATTGTTTAGTGCAAATCCAACTGTTGTATTCTAGGTACAGTACATGAAAATATGGAGCTGACAATTTGTAGGCTAATTCAAAATGTCAAAAACGTTGGGTGAAGAGAGATTTGTACAACAATGTTTGCAAGTCAATTTCTTTTAACCAATGTTCCCATTCATTGCATTTTACATGCAGGCCTGTGTATTTTACAGGAAGGGAGCTATAATCGTCAATGTCATGATGTCCAGTTGCTAGAATATTACATGGGAAATTCATGCTTAGTGTATCATTTACAAAGTTATAATGCGTGTTACTGGTGATTTCTATCCTTTGGTGGGCAAATTTCACAACTTAATTTACTCAACACATTCACAAATGGTGGTTTTGATCACAGTTTTGAGGTTTAGGTTGATTGATGTTCATAGCTAGCTAGCAGCACAAGCAACCAAATCTCTCTTCACCCACCATCAACACCAACATTCTCTGCAATCTTACTCCAGGCCATTGACCTTATGATTTTGTCTCTGTATTCTAGCAAAGTGACATTATATAGAATTTGAAAACCAGACACAGCGATGATTGGCTTTCCACCATCTTTATTGGTTGTGCATGCCCGGAACTAATGACAGGTGGAACTATGTTTCAAGAACAGAAGATTTTCAAGCAAACATCTGCTCCACCTGTCGTGTGCAATTTGCATAAAGTAGAGAAGAGCTGACTTTGCGCACTGCTTCAATGAATCAAATGTACATGCAACCAAAGAAGACTTAAGGGTCTGCATCCCCGCTCGCCATCATGGCTAAATTATATTTTAAAAACTGATGGAAGAATAGATGCACAGGAAGAGTGGACGGAGAGAAGCAGGTGAGTGATAGCTGGAAGGGGATGTGGCTGGCTGATCATAGCTGCCGTACGTGAGATGTGCGTGACTTTGGAAGTGGACATTTCTCGCCTCGAGTTTAATAAGAATAGTTGTTGATTAAAATGTTTTAACTGAATTTAGAAACAAAATTTACTTTGTAACATTTTTATAACAGGCGCCAGTTTGGTTTCTTTAGACTTGTATGTCCGAAATATCTGGTAATATGACATGAAACGGTACTACAGTATTCTAAAACGTTGGTATCGTAATGATCATAACGTTTTGGTACCGTGATATTACTGTGGTACCAGTAAACCGTGCAACACTAGAAGACACACCTGTCAGTAATATGTGGACATGATTTTGAACATAATCATCATGGTAGGGCATTTTCTGTGGTAAGAGACAGTAAAGAAGAGCAGCTGTGTAGTTCTGTGGTATGTTTCTGTAGAGCAGCGCTCCACCACACATCCCAGGGAACCATGTTAATAATTACAGGTAGTATTAATATTTAACACGACAAGTCTTCTTTGAATCCTTAAGCACTTTGTTGAAATAAAACTTGGAGCAAAGCAGAGCTGAGTGAGAAGCTAGTGTTGGTCAGACGATTGAACGGATTTCTCTATATTCTACCTTTTGCATGAACAGAAGTCGTACAGTAAGTACCCTTTCATCTGCACTGTACATGACAATCATTGGTCAAGAAACTCAACCCAGTTCCTCCATCATGGTTTTCTTGTCAAAGAATGTACACATAAAAATAGCTCAGAAGTTTTGTATCTTTTGGCATTCATGGTCAGAAACCTGCACTTGGCCAGGGCACCCACCATCCCGCTATCCGATGGAGGAAAAACTGCATGCATATCTTGCATTTCAGTGCTCTTTTGTGGATATTGTTGACACCATGCAAATATCATCTTGGTCAGCTTGTTTATATATTTATATTGGGAGGTGCCCTACAAATTTCAATAATTGTTCAAATGTTGAAAGTGAGCGAAGCAGAACGTTTTGAAGCAGAGAAGTGTTGGATGCCCGGTGGTGTTGAGGAATCTTACCAGAAGTACTGCCGATGTCCCATTGGGTCGGAAGAGTTCAATCGACATGTCTGGGAACATCCGGCCGATCCTCGATATCACGTCATCCACATACCTGGAGGAGGAGAAAGTCAATTTTTGCTTTTTGGAAATGAACAACAAACAGGTTTCAAACTACAGCAATCCACAGTCCTAGAAAAGCAAAATGTCCTGCTGTGTTATTGACGTGTAGAGTCTAAACGGTTTAGGTCACGTTTCTTTTCTTAACAAATATTTTGGATGATTTACACTTGAAATGATTCAACATCTGAAGCGCAGTTGAATCAATGTTTTACTCATGTTAATCAATGGTTTCAAAATTCCCAACTGATTAACATTAGTCTGATAATACTAATGACCCACATCATCCACTCACCCATCCCTAATCAAACAAACACGTGACGCATGCACTCACACACACTTCTAACTATGTACATAATAGTAGCCTTACTGGCCAGGCTACTCTGTCATCTTGTAGGATCCTTGCTCCTTTAGAAGGCACACGACAGCAGCAGCAGCTCTCACATCAATGCCACAGATAGACAGACAGTCATGGCTACGAGGGACAGACACTGAGCTTTAACAGGGTTTCTCAGTCTGGTTGACCCCCATACCTCCCAAACATCAATCCACTTGCACCCTTAAACCTTTGCCAGGGGGACCCTGTTAACTGTCAGCGCTGCTAGGGATCATTTTTAACCTGGACTGCGAGGCCACAAGTGCTTGCATGCTAATCGAAATATAATGAGAATCTTGTTAGCCATGAGCCATCGACAGACCTAAGGATGTCATTCAAAATAGACATGAAAAGAAAATCTCATATTAAGAAGGACTTTAAAAGTCATACAGAAGTCAAGAGACCCACAATCACGTAATTACCATTTTTGACCAACAAGTACAGAAGTTCACTGGTGTGTTCTCGCACACCCGTAAGCACATGCACATCAAACTTTAGGTCTACATTCTCACTATGTGCATTGGGATGAACATAGGCAGTAAGTAGAGTTGTTAAATGGAGATTCAGAACTCTCAATTGCCGGCCACTGTAGGGTGCCAGACTGCCAGACAGTTACACGACAAGACTTGTTCTTACATTTAGCTGCTTAATAATTCATCTTGAGAGTGAAAAACAACACAACACACAAAACAACACATTTTCACAGATTCAAATCAGTGTAGTAAATTCAAATCTCCCTAGGCGTTGAAGAACCTACTTGGCATTCTGGGCTAGGAGTTCCAAGTTCCAGTTCCAACCAAACCGAGATATTTAAGCCTGACCAAAACATCCCTGGTACATGGTTCAACATTGAGAACTTCAGTGTAACTACCCTGTACAGAAACAACTACCTCCATTTCTTAACCTTAGAAGAACAACACTTGGATGGATGGCTGCATCCAGTCTCCATGTAAAAGTTCACTTCCCTAAGTCAAACCCTGCAGCATGGGGATACTCATTTAGAATAAGCCTAAGTACTTGTTATGAAGCTGCTCCTTAAATACAAAAAGAGGATGGGGTTGAGAGTGTCAAATACAGATATCTTTTTGTTCTAATACTTGTCATCCTTTTGCTTCTTCTTAATCTCACTGAACACTAGACTACACATAGAAGGGCACTGGTCTGCATTGCATTTTCTCTTTGAGCCTGTAAGTTTGTAGGCAAAATGAAGATATGGCATAGGGGAGGTGGATGGATGTTTATTGAGACTACGGGTGATATTTCGTGTTCATATCATATCTCATAACTTTTCTTAAACTATTTTGGAGATCATTATTTATGTGTATTGGGAAACTGTGAGCTCTGCCATGGCTGTAGTGCTCACAACTAGAGGTCGACCGATTAATTGGAATGGCCGATTAATTAGGGCCGATTTCAAGTTTTCATAACAATCGGAAATATATATTTTTTTATACCTTTATTTAACTAGGCAAGTCAGTTAAGAACACATTCTTATTGTCAATGACGGCCTAGGAACTGTGGGTTCATTCACTCATTCAGGGGCAGAACGACAGATTTTCACCTTTTCAGCTCGGGGGATCCAATCTTGCAACCTTACAGTTAACGAGTCCAACGTAATAACAACCTGCCTCTCTCTCATTGCACTCCACAAGGAGACTGACTGCCTGTTATGCGAATGCAGTAAGCCAAGGAAAGTTGCTAGCTAGCATTAAACGTATCTTATAAAAAACAATCAATCATGATCACTAGTTAACTACACATGGTTGATGATATTACTAGATATTATCTAGCGTGTCCTGCGTTGCATATAATCTGACTGAGCATACAAGCATACAAGTATCTAAGTACCTGACTGAGCGGTGGTATGCAGAATGAGGCGCGTAAACATTCATTCAAACAGCACTTTCGTGTGTTTTGCCAGCAGCTCTTCGTTGTGCGTCAAGCATTGCGCTGTTTATGACTTCAAGCCTATCAACTCCCGGGATGAGGCTGGTGTAACCGAAGTGAAATGGCTAGCTAGTTAGCGGACGCTAATAGCGTTTCAAACTTCACTCGCTCTGAGACTTGGGGTGGTTGTTTCCCTTGCTCTGCATGGGTAACGCTGCTTCGATGGTGGCTGTTGTTGTATTGCTGGTTCGAGCCCAGGGAGGAGCGAGGAGAGGGACGGAAGCTATACTGTTACACTGGCAATACTAAAGTGCCTATAAGAACATCCAATAGTCAAAGGTTAATGAAATACAAATGGTATAGAGGGAAATAGTCCTATAATTCCTATAATAACTACAACCTAAAACTTCTTACCTGGGAATATTGAAGACTCATGTTAAAAGGAACCACCAGCTTTCATATGTTCTCGTGTTCTGAGCAAGGAACTGAAACGTTAGCTTTCTTACATAGCACATATTGTACTTTTACTTTCTTCTCCAACACTTTGTTTTTGCATTATTTAAACCAAATTGAACATGTTTCATTATTTACATGAGGCTAAATTGATTTCTGATGTATTATATTAAGTTAAAATAAGTGTTCATTCAGTATTGTTGTAATTATCATTATTACAACTTTTTTTTTTTTTTAATCGCCCGATTAATCGGTAATCGGCTTTTTTGGTCCTCCAATAATCGGTATCGGCATTAAAAAATCATATTCGGTTGACCTCTACTCACAACAAATGTGGCCCTGATGAGAGACAATAGTCTAAAGATGGCAGCATGGGTGTATTCGGTGGACTCAGGCGTAAAACATTAATGGCGTAAAAGGTGTTCAGTCGCTGTGGACTGCACAGCCAATATTCTGTCAAATTTTCTTGTGGGAAGGGCACCCTCCTGCTCTGATTGGCTAAAGTTTGGAAGCCATCATCGACAGCCGACGAAAATTCGAAATGTTGAATTTTATTCAACATTTAGAACTCGCAACCATGTCCCCAACTGTGCGGAACACGCTGCAGGGGTGGCAGGTGATTGTGGGACATCATCATGTAGCCAGTGTTGTCCCTAATAATTTTTGCAGCAGTCATAACCGGTAAAATACATTTTGTGTGTGTGGAACAAACAACCGACTGAAGACAGGACGGCGTGCGGTTGAGTCTTTTTCGGCCATAACATGGACTCTTAACTGCTGAAACTTTGTTGTTCCTTGCTGAAACAAGTAAACAAACAAGTCTGTGGTTGCCTAGGCAACACCCCCCCACAATGGAGCAGTAGCACAGATAGAAATAGAATGAATAGAACGGACTTTGAAGTTGGAACCATAGAAATCCTATTAAATTACTAGAGAGGCTATGTCACAAACACTCAAAGTTCCAGAATAGTCCCAGTCAGTATTAGATAGAATGTCACGGCCCCGCCCGCATGTGGGGTAAAACAACCTGCGGTTACCCCATTGGCTCACAGCAAAAACGTTACCCTTTTCAAACACAATTATCTTGTTGTCTGCTTGTTTTAGTCAATTACAAAACTACATTTAAGAAAAGTACATGTCTAAAGATTACTTTTCAACTAGGGCTGTGCCGACATGGCCATACTTGTACTCGTATCCGTAAATTGACAGTTGATAGTCGGATCGGAAGATACTCATGAATGAAAAAAAAGTGTTTTAATATTCCTAAATAGATTTTGGCAAAATACCTCCCTGCAGGTTCTCACTGCAAAATAGCTGCAGATTAGGAGCAGCACGTGGAGGGGTGGATGGGTGTGTATGAATGTACAGTACCAGTCAAAAGTTAGGACACACCACCTCATTCAAGGGTTTTTCTTTATTTGGACTATTTCTACATTATAGAATAATAGTGAAGACATCAAAACTATGAAATAGCACACATGGAATCAATTAGTAACCCAAAAAGTGTTAAATCAAAATATATTTGAGATTCTTCAAAGTAGCCACCCTTTGCCTTGATGACAGCTTTGCACACTCTTGGCACGTGTGTCCAAACTTTTGACTTGTACTGTATGTATGTGTGTCTGTACGTACGTGAGTGTGTCTGTCTGCCCTCAACTTGCAGCAGACAGCCAAGTTTGCTGTCACTCAGTAATAATTAGCATTAGCGTCTCTTTTTTCAGATCACGGATAATTACAAAAAAATGCTCAGATCATAATCGTATCCAGAAAATTGCACATACCCATTACGACACTTGTTTTGTCCGAGCACTGGGCACACACCCGTATTTTCCACATTGTCTGCTCCCGAGCGACCTCACTACTTAGAAAAACGTAATATTGAAGGGCTTCGCTCATACCCCTTTTCCATGACGGTGCTAGCAACCACGTGAGTGAGTGCTAGCTAGATAGCCAAGACCAACAACACAAACAAACAAACTATACAGCTACAAGTAATGAGCGGAGTTTCAAACAGACTAAACAAGTTAAATGTCTTACTTGTGATGAAATGTTTTCCACACACATAGCTACTTGTACCTACTTGGACACAGTGTCCCACAGTTCCCACGTCAAATAGCCTGAAGCCAAATAGCTCTTCTCGCAGGCTCGATTTCCATATGTGGGAGCATTGTGAACCGTAGTTTGGGATTTTGGAACTGGTTAAATGTACATCAGGGATGGGCAACTGGCGATTATAATTACTAATTGGGTTCATGTCCATTCTAATTCCTAACTCCATGGTTGGAACCTCTAACTCTGCCAATTTGACTGATAAACTCATGATTATACTCGCAATGGCTGCCTGGTATTGTGATGCAATCATTTCCATGGTAATGTAGAATGATAATTCAAATGATGTGGCTCATGCAATGGAATGTATTCTTTTGTAATGTCATTTGAGTTGAATCAACAAATCACAGAACATATTTTTGCACGTACACTATATATACAAAAGTATGTGGACACCCTTTCAAATGAGTGGATTTGGCTATTTCAGCCACACCCATTGCTGACAGGTGTATCAAATCGAGCACACGGCCATGCAATCTCCATAGACAAACATGGACAGTAGAATGACCTTACTGAAGAGCTCAGTGACTTTCAACATGCCACCTTTCCAACAAGCCAGTTCGTCAAATGTATGCCCTGCTAGAGCTGCCCCGGTCAACTAAGTGCTGTAATTGGGAAGTGGAAAAGTCTAGGAGCAACAACGGCTCAGCCGTGAAGTGGTAAGCCAAACAAGCTGATAAAACGGGACCGTCGTAATTTACTTCCTGCTTTGCTCCTATGGGTACACCTCGCAATGGCCGCCAGTCAACCCATTATGCCATCATTGACTTGAATGGGGATGCCTGTTCTAATAATTATATTTCAATTCCAGCACATGCAGTCAAGGTCAAGATATTGAACTTAAGAAGCAAAGTGTCATTGGCCACATCATCATGATGATGTGTTTTGCATCATATGAGAACTTGACTGGTGACATGCAAAACATGCTGGTACTGTATCAACAGTGGACTAATTGCAAAAATAGCAAAAAACTGTTTTTAAAACAGCAAAAGTGAGTGAAATTTCCCTTTAGAATATCTACAAGTCATTTGGGCTTCTTTGTATTAACCTTGTAATTTAAATGCAAAGTTAATGAACACTCTAAGGAAATATAGACATAAAGGGAAGTTATGTTACATAGTTTAAGAATCCACTGTGAAGAGTGTCTTGAATGTGAATGCTCCAGATTACCATTAGGAGCCGCTGAGCAGGTGAAAACCGTCAAAAAGTCTTTGAAAAGTGACCTGCGAGTACCAAGACAAATCGGATCTAGCGCTGTTTCATGACGGCGAATTATAACAAAGAGAGATGACAAACAACAACTGACAGACTGGTATCAGCTTGCCAGTGTGTTTGGGGATGGAGCCTAACATTTCTCTTACACCTGCAAAC
This sequence comes from Oncorhynchus clarkii lewisi, assembly GCF_045791955.1. NCBI lineage: Eukaryota > Metazoa > Chordata > Actinopteri > Salmoniformes > Salmonidae > Oncorhynchus > Oncorhynchus clarkii. The sequence continues at coordinate 7,033,862 of NC_092176.1, read as the reverse complement.
GTTGCAGTTGATTATGAGGAGTGGTCAGATATTCCCTCGCTTGTGACTGCATGGCTCACTGAGATGAATACTGATAAATCAGAGCCGTCTGACTTGCTGTTCAGTCTAATCAGGGATCACTGATGACTGAAATTTCATCCTCCTCAACTCTACTGTGTCGCAATGCAGCACCGGAAACAGGATGCCCAGAGCCAAACAAGCGTCTGCATGCCAATGATTAGGCCCAAGTTCACTAATTCAAACATTTATGAATTGTTATAGTATAATCTGCATGACAAATATATCCAAATATCACATGAATTAAAAAAAGAAGTGGACGGTGTCTGATCAAGTCCGTTGTCATGACGTTGGCCTAGGGGTAGGTTTATGACAGTCAAATACCTCTTCCCCCCTTTTTCCTCTCTCTATCCTACTGATGTTACATTTGCTGGGAACACCAGAAGGTGGGGGGAAATTAACTATATTCTGGTAATCCGTCCAATTGAACATATGCGGTGGTACTTAATGAATATGATGTCAGTTCGGTTGTCATTTGAGACATTCTCATCAATGATAAGGTGACAAACTCTACAGTGGAAAGTCTACACATCAGAGTTATCGGATTCACATGGAATTGTTGTTCAATTTAAATGTTTGAATATGAAATTATTCGTGGTAGCTACAGTCTTGTCCCATCGCTCCAACTCCCATACGGACTCGGGAGAGGCGAAGGTCGAGAGCCGTGCGTCCTCTTGATACAATGCCTGCTTAACCCGGAAGCCAGCCGCACCAATGTGTCGGAGGAAACACAGTACCCCTCGCGACCGTGTCAGCATGCATGTGCCCGGCCCGCACAATGGGACAAGGACATCCCGGCCGGCCAAACCCTCCCCTAATCCGGACGACGTTGGACCAAATGTGTGCCGCTCCATGGGTCACCCGGTCGTGGCCGGCTACGACAGAGCCTGGATTTGAACCAGGATCTCTAGTGGCACAGCTAGCACTGTGTTGTAGTACCTTAGACTACTGAGCCAAAAATATAACTTTTTAAATCAACTTCGACAAGCTTACCCAAAAGCAGCAAAAAGTAAGCCTGGTTTACATTTAACAGCCAATATAATGACAGACGAGAGGAGGAAAAACGAGCCAGTTTTAGAATGTTGTGTTATGGAACGAATAACTGACTAGAAGATGGGATGGCCCGGCATTAAAAAAGATGACAAGTGCAGTTGAGTCATTTTCCACAATAAAATTGATTCTTTACAACGTGATAAAACGTTCCCCATTCAACCCAACGTCTGCAGCAGAACATGCAGTTAGAAGCGGAGGAGAAGAGAGAATGGGGGACTTTTTTCCCCCTTTCTATTAAAACCTATTATAATGGTGACCGTGGTCATACGCCTGACAAATAACCGGAAATTCCATGACGGTCACAGCCCTACCATTTGGAAGTTATCACCCCAGTTACAACGGGGTGTTACATTCAGAGACCAATGTGAAAAAATGGCTTCTACATGTGTTTGGGAAATGTTCCACCTCCTATGTTAATATGTGAGTGGGGCCTGTGAGTTTGTGTGATGCTTGTGACAGGGCCATACCTAAGAGAGAAGTGCAGTGGGGATGGCCCCTAATCAGGCCGCCAATTTCCCAGCGGCATCAACGGCCCCCCCTTCTGTGGCTGTAATGCCCCCTAAAAAAAAAAAGCAATGCCTTGCGGCCAAAGTGGCCAGTGTGCCCTTGGGCTGAATATAATAATTATAATTCACTTCTCCCATTTGCCATTCGGTGTGCTCCGAAGCAGCTCTCACTCACACGGCTCTCTCAGATAGAGTATTGAAATTCTTATTAGCCAATGCCAGTCACGTGATTGGGTCGTTCTCACAGGCATCGCAGCTCCAAAGTATAAGTGAAGACCGGACACATCGGGGATGCAACAGCGCGCGTCCTTCTTATTGAATTCCGAGGCACACACTGAACTGTCCACATTTACTTTTCCTCAGCCAACAAGATGAGTAACAAACAGTAAAATCACTAGCGTATGCCAATCTACTATCTCCCATAGTACAACAGTTGACCTATTCTATTGGTCAGCTTGTTGTTCTGTGTGAGAAATAAATATTCCTAACAGACTCTGGGACAGTTGTGGTCCGATAGATCCCACATTCATACAATCACTGCACATATATATATATTTTAAAAGCAATGACGCTGATGCAACAAAATCAGGACGTTTAGCTTAAAATGCTGATAAACTATTATTTATTCGCATTATAAGCGCAGCAATGCTATACACGCAAAAACAATTGTAGGCTATACACGCAAATGTTACAAAATGCAATTAGCGAGAAAACATCATCGTTTGTAAAAGCGCACTGCCAATGTGAGCGGTTTCATGGGACACAGAGGAAAATATCCTTTAGAAATGTAGAAGGAGGGAAGATCTAAAGATGCAACAACTATCATGGGTTGTTAATATGACTAAGATTGTGTCTTTGGCTGCTGGACAACGAAAGAAAGTTGATTTGAAAACTAATACAACATGAGAGAAATACTTTTTCAATGGCATTTGAGGAAGTGATTAGAAAATAACTCAACATTCCTATGGTCAGGAATTTGGCTAGGCTACTTTGAAACAAGGTAAGACATGCCTCCTAAAATAAAAAACATCCAGGTTTTAAACAATTATGTTTATGGTTAAATGGTTTTAAAATGATGACTGCCCCTGCTCAAATTGCAATGTGGGTGATGTTGCGGTACACAACAAGCACTGTCATTTCTCTCTTATCGGAACAAACAGTGCCTCAAGTATGTTGACACAATCAAGCATTTAGGCGTTAATATTAATTATACTACATTATATTTATCAAACATGACTGGCGTTTAGCCTATATACAGTATATGTAATTAAAAGACTCATTAAACTTTGGCTATATTTTCCGGTGCCTCTCATGTGAGCATCGGTGTGGACATGAGATGCTGTAGCCAATACGCATAGTCTATCACCTACACTTTGACATGTAGGCAAATTATTCATGTACATTTACATACACATATGGTTTTAAAATAAATTTAATTGGTTATTTTTGTTTAATGGCCTTGGTGCCCTAGCAGATGGCCTTGGCTCTCTGGCAGATTGGGCACCTCTTGAAGGCCAAATGGCCTTGCCCCTAAAATCACAAATTCCAGGCTTGCTCCTAATAGATCTGCTTAGCCTCTCTGTTGATGGGAATGGGCAGGCCCAAGCTGACAACGCCACTTTGAATCGATGCTCCAAGGACAAAGGCCTGTGTCCCCGGAGTGACGAACTGATCGCCGTTGGCCAACAGACGACACACCCAGCATGAGTCACTCCAAAGTGACCTTGCACCGCACAAAGTTTCCTGGTGACTTTCCAGAAGCACAGGCAATATCCCCATATTATTATAGTGGTACCCTCCCAAAGCAAGAAATAATTGTATATCAGTTAGTCGGATTAGCTATCAAACTTAGTGGTTAGTTCCACTTTAATCATCAATTTGTCTGGTCTTTGCTTTTAACAATAGAGAGCACAACTGCTCTAATTTGGTCACTGCATCTCTGGATAAACAGAGCAGCAGCTCAAAGAGATGCATGATTAACCTAAATGTGTTAGCCACTTAGGACAGTGTTAATCCAGATATGGGGGCTAGCTGTCTAAGGGAGGTTGGTTTATGCATGACAAGTCAGTCAAAACGTGCCAGTTTAGCTGATTACATTCAGCATAACTCCATATAGAGCAGGGGTAGTCAACTTTTTCTTGCCCTGGGTGAAGCTGGTTGAGAGAATGCCAAGAGTGTGCAAAACTGTCATCAAGGCAAAGAGTGGCTACTTTGAAGAATCTAAAATATATTTTGATTTGTTTTAACACTTTTTGGTCACTACATGATTCCATGTGTATTATTTCATTGTTTTTATGTCTTCACTATTATTCGACAATGTAGAAAATAGTAAAAATAAAGAAAAACCCTTGAATGAGTAGGTGTGTCCAAACTTTTCACTGCAACTGCATGTCCAAGTCAAGAAAGCTTACCAGCAGCATTTGCCGCACTGGTAGTCTAGTCGCGGGTCAGATACTCCAGTGAGAGTAAGCGGCTCCAATGAGTGTAATTTGTGTGATATTAGGAGTTGAGAAATCAAATTGACATCATTAGAAAGGTATTCTCCTCTTTCCTACTGTAGGTATGCAATTCCCCCTAAATGTATTCGGTTGTTGTTAGCGATATTCCTAATTGATAGTGTTCTGACTATTAACTGTTTCGGCAAATTCAGACTAATAGAATATTGCCACTTCACTTAAGATCCGCAGAGCTACGCATCCCATGGCTTAGGCGGTCCCCCCACAAAACACATGAACAACCAGACATTGATTGATTGGAGACAGCTTGTGTCAGTTACAGAACATTTCCTAGGATTTTCTACCAGCAGAAAACCCAAGTGGATCACGCTGGAAATAACTGAAAAAACACAGTGCCTCAAAAAGTGTCCAAAAACTCCTGACCCTTTCCATACTGTATGCATCTGTTGATGCCAAAGCCACATCACCATCAATGTCTTAGCATGATGCCTGCTAGTTAGCAGTCCGATGTCTTCTATTATCTGTTAATCTCTTCAGCATCCAGTCTTAGATCACGACTCCTGCATAACAAACCTATTACGTGTCGAGTGTCGGACTAATAGGCTATCAGATTGTATAACCTGGTATCTCCATACCTATACCAATATCGTTTTCAAGGCTGACAAAGCAGATTCGACTTGAACAATCAAATATGCCAATCTCTAATAGCCTGCCATTGATCTACTCTCCAACAGAAATGTGTCTACTCAGGACTTGACTACTTGGTAGCTAAAGTGTCTGCATAAACCCAATATCATATCATCTATATTCATTTACGACCACAACATTTATTTGTTATACCATAACTACACTGTGCACTTTCTGGGGCATTTCTGTACATATAGAAGAACGCAGGACGAAAACAGCTGGCAATGCAGGAGGGTGGATGCAAAAAAAACTTAAAAGCCACCTCGCATGAAGGTTGTGCTGCATAATTCATGCGCTGGGTGCTCCTTTTAGAAACGGCAAATTCATCAGGACAATGACGTTTGACAGAGGAGCCGCTGGTTGGCTTCACCTTGCTCCGCTCTTCACCTCGCTCTCTTCCTGTGCTGTACGGAGCCATTAGAGTTCCCCAAAGCCCAGAGTCACCCCTCCTGCACAACGCAGGAAACCGACCAGTGAGAAGCTGCTCCGGGAAGATTTACAGTGACAGCCGTGCCTTCCCTGTTCTCCACTATTGATATTTCCTTTTACATCCAGAGTGCAGACACTTTACTGAGCGACACCGGCCCTACCTCCCATGCCAAAAACTTCTAAAATGCCAGATGGGAAATATGGGGGAAAATGTCACCCAAACCCAGTGATCTGACATTTTGTGAGGATCTTTCTTTATTGACAAGGGGTGTGAGGGTGAACAGAACAGTGCACCAGGTGCTTTTTCCACACATTCTACAAACCTCATCTACCCGAAGGACTTTAAATTATATAAAAGTCGCACAATAACTTGCACTGTAAAATAACATTATGAAAAGAGTAGCCCATGTCTTTCAAAAGGCACACTGACAAACATTTGTAAAATAAAGGTGGGACATTTCTAAGACCAGGGTACAATGCCACACTGATGCCACACTATCCATAAGAGCCCAACACACAATGTATTTCAGATTGTGTAGCAGCTATGCCAGCTAGGGACCACGCTGTTCTCTTTCCTTCACCCACTGTTTCATCATCCATTGGGGATATCATCCCTCAGTCCATCCATCCAGACTTTCTGCATGCCCTTCCCCCCACTCTCATGTCAAAGCAAGAGGTCTACGGCCCAAGAAAACAAAATAAGACAATGCACCACTTTATTACCATTATCTGATCCCTCGGGACTATGACAACAATAAACTGGGAAAAAAAAAAAATTGGAGTGAGATCATTCATCTTTCAGTCACTTCTTTCCCAACTATCAGGGAAATGTGTGAGCAGGATGAAGAGGAGCTGTACTCACTGTGGTGGCAGCACCAGGGTACTGGGCTGGACTTTGGGTCTTCTCTTGGCTGATGCCCCCATTTGGTTAGCTGAGCGCTTGAGTGACTGCTGGTTAAGAAGACTGGACGCCAAGCCAGCGTGGTATTGTAACTAAATGGGGAGAGAAAAGAACAAACAAAAAACATGCCATGTGTTAGTACAATAACTAGGCCTAAAAGGAAACATTAGGCATTAGTGAAGACAGTATCTCATTGGCTGGAATCAAGCCCACAACTCGGTGGTGTTGCAAGCCCCATGCTCTGACTCACAGATCCAATTGGAACCACGTGGTAGGCTGTGTGTCTACCGTGTGCAGCCTATTAGTGGTGAGAAGGACAGGCCATTTCAGACGACACTATCGCTATTACAGGGTGGAGATCATCCTGCGCAGCCAGGCAGCTCTAAACCACATCACATCAAGCATACATGGAGAATATCCAACAGCTGACCTAGTCTGGGTCTGTTTTCGTCACTAAACCTTGAGACACTTAAAACACAGCTCCAAGGCCAACTATGTGACAGTAATGTGACAGGCGTCAGATGAAAGTTAATGAAGGTAGAAATCTGACCTTGAGTTAACCGAAATGTGACAACTTGAAAGCTGCACTACCAGTAACACCATGTATTATAATGTGTCCTCTGTTCTAGCCTCGAGCAGCCCACACAAAATCGTAAAATTCACAAGAAAACATTATTGGCAACAGAGTAGAGAAAAATAAGAAAAAATAAAAGTCATCATCAAGTTTAATTGAGACATTGTAGCCGACTGTTTTCCCAAAGCTAAATCGCAAGCCTGACAACACTCTGCTCACTTAAAAGGAGAAATATTTGGTTTTGTAGCCCAACTATATCCTCCGCTCCTGCCCACTCTGCCTCCCCCTCTCCTCCTGTCGTTAGTTTGGGAGCGATGCATGGCAAGTAAAGCAGCTCTCACTTTGATGTGGAAGCGGCAGAAGCCTGTCGGCAGCTCTGCTCCCCGTCTGATGAAACGTCGTGAAAGAGACGGAAGCTATGCAGAAGACACAGGTGTTTCAATCAGCGTCAGTCATACAGCCCAATGACTGGTATCAAATGTGACAGAAAATCCTAAAGGGACCAGAAATCCCTCTATTTGAAATTCAAAATATAAAAACTCAAAAAGTAGATGTAACATCTGGATTTATAAAACTGCTGTTATACAAGCCTGATAAACATTACTAATTTGGTAAGAATGTAGTATAATGTATTACCATAATGTTATAAGCATCTATAATAATATTTTATTAGTCAACGTATAAAAAGTTTGAAAATAGCAGATTTGATAAAACCATACTTATGCTTATGACAAGTTTTAATACCAGTATACTGCATCATATGCAGTATACTGGTATTGCCATAAAGTGTTACCACAAAAGGAGAGTAAGAAACCAAATCAACAACTAGAGGACAACCTAGGACCATTCCCTAGGCTCTCCCCAGACTGCAGTGCAAACCGGTGGCAGGTCTCATCTGGACTGATTCCGCCAGTCATCCAGTACTTCACTTCTTTGGGGATTCTTCATAGCGCTCATGCACAGACAGAGCACTTAAATTGGGGCTCACATAATCCCGCAGCTCATTAATTGCTATTAAAATATTCCTCCTCTTGAAATAATTAGTCAAGATGTGCGGCTACAGAGCGCCGTTCACTAGGCGAGAGGCAGACTACACAGTGCTCCCCTAGCTAAATTTGGCTGACCAAAGCAGCTGTGCTAACAGGGATTTATTTTAATTGACCAAGCCTACTCTTCGTGGCTAATGAGGCTAGTTTGTAAGGCCTAGATCGTGAAGCAGCCCAGTGCTGCTGGACTGGTGCCCAGGGAAGCCCAACCTGAATGCTAAACACACCGGATAGAAATAAATAAACAAAACAACAAAAGCTGCAGAGAAGATAGTGTTGCTTTAGGCCATATGTCCGATGTAGCACTCTGAGTGCACTCATTCAAGGGTTTTTCTTTATTTGTACTATTTTCTACATTATAGAATAATAGTGAAGACATCAAAACTATGAAATAACACACATGGAATCATGTAGTGACCAAAAAAGTGTTAAAACAAATCAAAATATATTTTAGATTGTTCAAAGTAGCCACTCTTTGCCTTGATGACAGTTTTGCACACACTTGGCATTCTCTCAACCAGCTTCACCTGGAATGCTTTTCCATCAGTCTCGAAAGAGTTCCCACATATGCTGAGCACTTGTTGGCGGCATTTCCTTCACTCTGCGGTCCAACTCACCCCAAACCATCTCAATTGGGTGGAGGTCGGGTGATTGTGGAGGCCAGGTCATCTGATGCAGCACTTATCACTCTCCTTCTTGGTCAAATAGCCCTTACACAGCCTGGCGGTGTGTTGCATCACTGAAAAACAAATGATAGTGGGACTAAGTGCAAACCAGTTGGGATGGCGTATTGCTGCAGAATGCTGTGTTAGACATGTTGGTTAAGTGTACCTTGAATTCTAAATAAATCACAGCCAGTGTCACCAGCAAAGCACCCCCACATCAACTCCTCCATGCTACATGGTGGGAACCACAAATGCGGAGATTATCCGCTCGCCTACTCTGCGTCACATAAAGGCATGGCAGATGTTCACCGGTCTTATGTCCATTGCTCATGTTTCTTGGCACAAGCAAGTCTCTTCTTCTGATTGGTGTCCTTTAGTAGTGGTGTCTTTGCAGCAATTATACCATGAATGCCTTATTCACAAAGTCTCCTCTGAACAGTTGATGTTGAGATGTATCTGTTACTTGAACCCTGTGAAGCATTTAATTTGGGCTGCAATTTCTGAGGCTGGAATCTCTAATGAACTTATCCTCTGCAGCAGAGGTAACTCTGGGTTTTCCTTTCCTGTGGCGGTTGTCATGAGTGCCAGTTTCATCATAGCGCTTGATGGTATTTGCGACTGCACTTGAAGAAATGTCAAAGTCCTTGAAATTTTCCGGATTGACTGACCATCATGTCTTAAAGTAATGATGGACTGTCGTTTCTCATTGCTTATTCATTCTATTCTGGCTCTAACCAGAATAGAAAGAGGCAGCTTCATTAACTGGCAGCTTCATTAAATAGTACCCGCAAAACACCAGTCTCAACGTCAACAGTGAAGAGGCGACTTCAGGATGCTGGCCTTCTAGGCAGAGTTCCTCTGTCCAATGTCTGTGTTTGTTTGCCCATCTTCATCTTTTATTGGCCAGTTTGAGATATGGCTTTTGCTTTGCAACTCTGCCAAGAAGGCCAGCATCCCGGAGTTGCCTCTTCACTGATGACGTTGAGACTGGTGTTATAGTTCAGTCAATTGAAATACATTAATTAGGCCCTAATCTATTGATTTCACATCACTGGGAATACAGATATGCATTTGTTGGTCACAGATAGCTCTAAAAGAAAGGTAGGGGCGTGGATCAGAAAACCAGTCACTACCTGGTGGGACCACCATTTGCCTCATGCAGTGCAACATTTCCTTTGTACAGAGTTTATCAGGCTGTTGATTGTGGTATGTGGAATGTTGTCCCACTCCCCCTGAATGGCTGCGCAAAGTTTCTGGACATTGGCGGGAACTGGAACACGCTGTCACACACGTCGATCGAGAGCATGCTCAAACATGCTCAATGGGTGACGTATCTGGTGTGTATGCAAGCCATGGAAGAATTGGGACATTTGCAGCTTCCAGGAGTTGTTTACAGATCCTTGTGACATGAGGCCGTGCATTATCATGCTGAAACATGAGGTGATGAAAGGCATGACAATGGGCCTCAGGATCTCGTCACGGTATCTCTGTGCATTCAAATTGCTATTGTGTTTTTTCTGTCCGTAGCTTATGCCTGCCCATACAATAACCCCATCACGGGGCAATCTGTTCACAACGTTGACATCAGCAAGCCGCTCGCCCACACAATGCCATTCACACTGTATGCCATCTGCCCGGTACAGTTGAAACTGGGATTCATTTGTGAAGAGCACACTTGGTCATTGAAATTGAGCATTTACCCACCGACGTCGGATTACGACGCCGAACTGCAGTCAGGTCAAGACCCTGGTGAGGACAACGAGCACACAGATGGTTTCCGACAGTTTGTGAAAACCCACAGTTTCATCAGCTGTCTGGGTGGCGCAGGTGAAGAAGCCGGATGTGGAAGTCCTGGGTTGGTGTGGTTGCATGTGGTCGTGTGCCCGGTTGGATGTACCGCCAAATTCTTGTGCACCTGCATAATGATCATGCTGTTTAATCAGCTTCTTGATATGCCACACCTGTCAAGTCGATGGATTATCTTGGCAAAGGAGAAATGCTCACTAACAGGAATGTAAACAAATTTATGCACAACATTTCAACAAAATAAGCTTTTTGTGAGTATGGACATTTTCTGAGACCTTTTATTTCACCTGATGAAAAATGGGACCAATACTTGACATGTTGCATCTATATTTTACAACTGTAAAATGCTTTAAAACTGTAACATGTTCAATCTGCCCCATAGCTAAATGTGTAGAACTGCAAGAAATTCGTTTTAAAACAGCAAACGTTTGTCTCTGTGGCCAAGAGGGCCTCTAGAAACTACCCAAACCCCCCTCGGCAGCAACATACTGTAAGGCCTACGCAATATTCAATACTACTGGCTCTGATCCCACTTCACAATATTGTTTGGGAATTCTTTCACAGAGGCACAGAAGATAATACTGAATAAAACTGTGAGCATCTTCAAAAGGGGGCAAAAAAACATGTATTTTTCTAACTGTTTGACAGCCTCTCTTCCCTTTTTTTCAGTGAAGTTACATAACAATCCCAAAAGCCTCACATGGAAGAGAGTGGGAACAGCAGGGGGGCGTGTGAACACAACCTGGCATTATCCCCATTCAGCTCTTACACCAGCTATAGTCTCCTGCTTCCCATTCCATTCAAAAAGAGCCAGCTGTTTCCGTGCCTGTCCAGGTCCCCTACCTCCACAACTCCCTCCAACTCCTCCCCACCGAGCATAATGGGACTGGACAGCCAAAGATTTTTAACTATAGAACTAATGGGAGCATCAAAGTAAGTCTGGGGAAACACTTTCATTCACATTTTAGATTGGAACAAATGTTGATCATGTCAAAACACAAAAAGCAGGGAATTAGAGGGGCTCGGGCTGGGGTGATATGGACAAAATAAAATGTATTTTATCATTTTGGAGGTACGGCGGTATTTGATGGTATTTTATGTTTTGGAATAATAGAAGTTCTTCATGTTTTATGAGTAGCACATGACCATAGGATGGCAACAAATTCATTCTAAGTGGATATAAATGGGAATTCTCTCTTCTGATTGTTTTGCACAACACAACTGACAGTGAAGTAGTCCAATTTGAAGAACTTTTATTTGATTTAGCACGGTATCAAAATACCTTTAGACGGTATCCACCATAAAATATCTCCCAGCTCTAAGAGGGTTAATTCTGAAGACGGATTATTTATGTTGATTGTAAAAAAAACAGATGTTACATGCAGCTAATCTGAAAATAGTTGACTTGAGTTTAACTTTGGACTGACAAAAACAGACAATGATAAATAGCTCATCCAATCTCATACATCTTCATGCGCCTCTTTGAAGTCGTAGCCTAGATGCCAGATTAAAGGCCCGATGAAAAACCTCCACCTCTACGATGAGGTCTTCTTACTGTAGTGGTTTTTATACAACTCACTATTGCTTCTGGATTTTGCCATTCACTTCTTCATCACTGGACAGTGACGATACAGTATGAATACAGTCAGATAAATCGAGCAGGCTTTGTGTCTTTCATAAGGCTGACATTGGAAATGCCCTTGGTTGGTAGCTTCCAAGAGGCGGCGACAAGGGAGCAGTGAAGGAAGAGGAAATGCAGAAGACAACATGCACCGAGAGAGAGTTGTAGACAGGCAGTTGTACTGCTGTCATAGGTTTAATTCATCTTTAAATATCAGCCACAGAGTTTCAGGTTGAAGGCTTTTTTTCTGGGACGTATTTCTCATAAATCAGGGTAATCTGAAACTGCAAATAAGATCGTCATATTCCTCCCAGGAAACTAATTTGGGTTTAAACAAGTTTCTACTGGCTGTGATTGAACAAGGAGACGCAGCGGTGTGACAGTGCAGCCGCGTTTTAATAAGAGCCTAACTGCCAATGACCGCTGCCAGAATGGCTGTGAACACATTTTCCTTTATTATTATTATTTTTTTTAAATCATTAAAATGTTTTACTCATAAAAACTGAAATGGAGATTCGTACTTACAGCATAGAGGAATTTTAACAAAGGTAGCACTTGGTTCTCAGAAACAACAGGGCCATGCAAATTGGTGAGGCAACAGGCACTGGCAAATGCAACAGGTACTGGCAAATGCAATTGACAAAGTGTGCTGTGAAAGATTGAAATATTCTTTCTAAAAGAAGATCGACTGAAAATCCTCATGTCCACGAGTTCAACGCAACTTGTAGGCTAGTCGTAGGAGTAAAACACATTGAAAATAATAATAAATCCAAGGCGAAAGGGTCTTTCTGAAAACATCAGACATGAGCAGTTACAGATGAATGTGTGGTATTCAGAAAACAAAATATTAGGAATCTGTTATCAAAAGGTCCCCTGCTGTCCTGAACTTTTTTAATAAGGAATTAGCAGGCGAAAGCAAACACAGGCGACTTGTTCTCTAAGCTTTATAGTCCCTTGTCTGAGAACTAATAAGGGATCCAAGCCAGCAAAGTTCGAACATCAAACATCTTTTCTCTGAGCAGCATATTTTCAAAAGGTCGCTGCTTTTTAAAAGTTGATTCTCCCTCCCCCTCGCAGTCCAGATCTTTCAGACTGACCAGCCTATTAGTTGGGCCTTTTGCAGCAATCTTGCAGATATGTGCTCCATCATTACCGGCAGGGCAGAGCCGTGGTATGTGGAGGCGAGCTTTCTGCTCTCTGGTCCTAACATGGGTAAGGGGCTGAGCCCCGCCATTTGTCTGACTTGACAGCCTTGTTCAACAGATGATTAAGACTTACAACCTGCTGATGGAATATTGGGATTGTGCAGAGAACAAAACAATCAGACTAGTTCACAGAGAAAGATACTGGCATTAGTAATGACATTAGGAGAGAAATATGCTGTACACAAGGCAAGTTATTACACAAGGTTTTTTACCATCAGCAAGTGAGGTTGTTAAAAAAGGCACACTATTACTGCATTCTAGCATTGCATTCTAATGCATAAAACGATATGCTGAATTGAATTTCAATGCAGCAGTACAAGATGTGCAAGATGCAAGATGTGAACTTAGCACTGTAGGAGGCCATTCCTTCTCTTGCTACTACAAAATATGTACCTGCTGCGTACCGACCTGGTGCAGATTAACCTTTCTACTTGTAGAATCACAATGCTTGGCAATGGCCAACAACTTGACTTTAAAACAATCAGAGAGCAGGGGGACCTGAAAGGAGTGACAAGAAAATAAAAAGGAGAAAAATAGCACTTTTTCCCTTTTAATCACAATTGTTCTAACTAAAACAATAAAGCTTAAATAAACCTTAGTTCCTTTTTAATGTCTCTATTTTGGTTTGGTCAGGGCGTGAGATGGGGTGGGCATTCTGTTTTGTTCTGTGTGTTGTATTTCTATGTGTTTGGCCTGGTATGGTTCCCAATCAGAGGCAGCTGTCAATCGTTGTCTCTGATTGAGAACCATACTTAGGTAGCCTGTTCCCACCTGTGTTTGTGGGTAGTTGCATTCTGTTTTTCACCTTACAGGACAGTTTCGTGTCGTTCACGCTCGTTGTTTTGTTATTCAGTGTTTAGTTTATTGAATAAAATTTACTATGAACAGTTACCACGCTGCGTGTTGGTCTGATGATTCCTATTCCTCATCATCAGACGAAGAGGAGAGCTGTTACAAATATTACATCTAGCTAAGGAGTTGTGCTTGACATTTTTTTTTTCTGTATGTTTGGCAGTTAGCTCACTAAATTAACAAGGCAGTCACACACACACACACACACACTTCATATGAAACGAATGGAGTGGTAAGTGCAGCACAATGCACACAACACTAAATGCATTTACAAGCTATTTATCTAGCAAGATGAAGAAATAATGTAAATCACTCTCAATTATCCCATCCTGCCAAAGCCAGTTCTCTTGCTAGCTAAAGTTTGGATCACCATTTGCCAGTAGCACAACATAGCTAGCTAGCTCCTCCATTGACTATCGGCAGCTGCTACATAAAAAAATATATCCATTGTGATTTAATTATAATGTTGCTAGCTACGCTAGTTATCACATAAGCTGTATCACATCCGGCCATGATTGGGAGTCCCATAGGAAGGCGCACAATTGGCCCAGCATCGTCCGGGTTTGGCAGGGGTAGGCCATCATTGTAAATAAGAATTTGTTCTTAACTGACTTGCCTTGTTAAATAAAGGTTTTAAAAAATGTTTATCTAGTTGTGGCCATCTGGCTAGTATTAACAAGGGCTTACCACATTCTAGCTAGCAGCAACATTAGCACAGCATACTAGCTAGTTAGCTAACATTAGCCATCTACAGCAGGCACAAGCTAAACAAGCTACTGCCACCTTGTGGTCTGGAGTATTGCGATTGTTGGATCAGTGGTGGATATGTGCTATGTGAACAACAAAAGGTTAACTGCCGACACTGGGCAGAGGTGCTAAGTACCTCTCAGCAGTCAGTATCCTTGGTGTGTCTGAGCCCTAATTGTGGCTCCTTAATCTCTGAACTCATTAGCTGTATGGGTTTTTGCTTTTTAAGTGGGGAACGTAGGACTGCCGCTGGCAATGTGACCTTGTGGAGGCAAACAGGGCTCGGAGGGTTGAGGGGAAATGTAGCACTGCAGTCTGCAGGATACAGCTTAGCACTCACTATACATCAGTAGCCTAGCCACATTATGGATTTCAGCTATTTCAAACTCAGGATGAACAATAATAGTCATTTTACTCCTTCAACGGCAACCGGTTGAGGTAGTCTTGGGTAACAGTTTTTTTTGTGCACAAATGAACACGTACGAAGAGCGCAACAGATATTAAAAATGTAAAGAAATGTGATTGGGGTATTTAGACTTAAGTAAGTTTGGGCAATACTACGACAGCATTGTCAATCGACGATGATTGACAGCCATCGTCAATGGCGATGACATCGTCGATGGTGACGGCATCGTAATGTGACAGACGATTGTAACGGCTTTCCGCTTTTGAGGAGTAGCAAGGATCGGACCAATACGCAGCGTGGTAAGTGTTCATCTTAGTTTTTTAATAAGAATAATGAACACTGAACAAAACAATAAACGACCACGTGAAAAAACTAAACCGAAACAGTTCCGTGTGGAACAAAACACTGACACGGAAAATAATCACCCACAACTCAAAAGTGAAACCAGGCTACTTAAGTATGGTTCTCAATCAGGGACAACGATATACAGCTGCCTCTGATTGAGAACCATACCAGGCCAAACACAGAAATCCCAAATCATAGAAAAAGGAACATAGACAACCCACCCAACTCACATCCTGACCATACAAAACAAAGACATAACCAAGGAACTAAGGTCAGAACGTGACAACGATGGTTTAGCACAGTGGGCTTCAACCTCCTAGCATGAGAGCTATTTTTTTATTAAACATATTGCGAGATACACATTTTTTTCTAGCTTTCAAATAGGAACATCTTTCACTTTTCCGCTGCAAAGCTTCCCTATGTCCTCAGTGTACAGGAGAAATTAGTGCAATATGTCAATGTTTCGACTCTGTCAATCACCACATTCTTATCGGCAGACTCAACAGCCTTGGTTTCTCAAATGACTGCCTCGTCTGGTTCAACAACTACTTCCCAGAGAGAGTTCAGTGTGTCAAATCGGAGGGTCTGTTGTCTGGACCTCTGGCAGTATGTCTCTATGGGGGTGCCACAGGGTTCAATTCTCGGGCCGACTCTCTTCTCTGTATACATCAATGTCACTCTTGCTGCTGGTGATTCTCTGATCCACCTCTACGCAGACGACACCATTCTGTATACTTCTGGCCCTTCTTTGGACACTGTGCTAACTAACCTCCAGACGAGCTTCAATGCCATACAACACTCCTTCCGTGGCCTCCAACTGCTCTTAAATGCAAGTAAAACTAAATGCTTCAACCGATCGCTGCCCGCACCTGCCCGCCCATCCAGCATCACTACTCTGAACGGTTCTGACTTAGAATATGTGGACAATTACAAATACCTACATGTCTGGTTAGACTGTAAACTCTCCTTCCAGACTCACATTAAGCATCTCCAATACAAAATTAAATCTAGAATCGTCTTCTTATCTCGCAACCAAACATCCTTCACTCATGCTGCCAAACACCCTCGTAAAACTGACTATCCTACTGACTTCGGCGATATCATTTACAAAATAGCCTGCAACACTACTCAACAAATTGGATGCAGTCTATCACAGTGCCATCCGTTTTGTCACCAAAGCCCCATATACTAGCCACCGCTGCGACCTGTATCCTCTCGTTGGCTGGCCCTCGCTTCATATTCGTCGCCAAACCCACTGGCTCCAGGTCATCTACAAGTCGTTGCTAGGTAAAGCCCCGCCTTATCTCAGCTCACTAGTCACCATAGCAGCACCCACCCGTAGCACGTGCTCCAGCAGGTATATTTGACTGGTCACCCCCAAAGCCTATTCCTCCTTTGGCCGCCTTTCCTTCCAGGTCTCTGCTGCCAATGACTGGAAAAAATTGCAAAAATCACTGAAGCTGGATACTTATATTTCCCTCACTAACTTCAAGCACCATCTGTCAGAGCAGCTCACAAATCACTGCACATAACCTATCAGTAAAAAGCCCATCCATCTACCTCATCCCGATATTGTTTTTATTTTGTTGCTCCTTTGCACACCAGTATATCTACTTATATATATATATATATATTTGTAATAATGACAATACTGAATGAACAATGAACACTTTTTTTTAACCTTTATATAATTCATGAATAAAATTTATTTAGTCTCAAATAAATAATTAAACATGTTCAATTTGGTTTAAATAATGCAAAAACACAGTGTTGGAGAAGAAAGTAAAAGTGCAATATGTGCCATGTAAAAAAGCTAACTTTTAAGTTCCTTGCTCAGAACATATGAAAGCTGGTGGTTTAATATTCCCAGTTTTTCAATATTCCCAGGTAACTTCTTTGATATAGGGGGCGCTCTTTTAATTTTTGGATAAAAAAACGTTCCCGTTTTAAGCGCGATATTTTGTCACGAAAAGATGCTCGACTATGCATATAATTGACAGCTTTGGAAAGAAAACACTGACGTTTCCAAATCTGCAAAGATATTGTCTGTGAGTGCCACAGAACTGATGCTACAGGCGAAACCAAGATGAAATTTCAAACAGGAAGTACCCCCAGATTTTGAAGGCGCTGTGTTTCAATCCAGTCCTTATTTGGCTGTGTATGGGTCACGAATGAGCTTAGACTTTCTGTCGTTTCCCCATAGTGTCGACAGCACTGTGACGTATTTGTAGGCATATCATTGGAAGATTGACCATTTTACACTACATATACCAGGTGGCCGCTTGGTGTCCTCCGTCGCAATTATTGCGTAATCTCCAGCAGCACGCCACAAATGATTTATCATCGAATAGATATGTGAAAACACCTTGAGGGTTGATTCTAAACAATGTTTGCCATGTTTCTGTCGATATTATGGAGTTAATTTGGAAAAAAGTTTGGTGTTGTAATGACTGAATTTTCGTTTTTTTTTCTTAGCCAAACGTGATGAAGAAAACGGAGCGATTTCTCCTACACAAATAATCTTTTTGAAAAAATTAACTAACTGAGAGTCTCCTCATTGAAAACATCCAAAGTTCTTCAAAGGTAAATGATTTTATTTGAATGCTTTTCTTGTTTTTGTGAAAATGTTGCCTGCTGAATGCTAGGCTTAATGCTATGCTAGCTATCAATACTCTTACACAAATGCTTGTGTAGCTATGGTTGAAAAGCATATTTTGAAAATCTGAGATGACAGTGTTGTTAACAAAAGGCTAAGCTTGTGAGTCAATATATTTCTTTAATTTCATTTGTGATTTTCATGAATAGTTAACGTTGCGTTATGGTAATGAGCTTGAGGCTATGATTACGCTCCCGGATACGGGTTTGCGCGACGCTAGAGGTTAAGAAGCCTACCACCGCTCAGTCAGACTGCTCTATCAAATCATAGACTTAATTATATTATAATAAACACAGATATATGAGCCTTAGATCATTAATATGATCAAATCCGGAAACTTTAATTTCGAAAACAAAATGTTTATTCTTTCAGTGAAATATGGAATTATTCCGTATTTTATCTAACGGGTGGCATCCTTAAGTCTAAATATTGCTGTTACATTGCACAACCTTCAATGTCATGTCATAATTATGCACAATTCTGTCAAATTAATTACGGTCCTTGTTAGGAAGAACGAGCCAGGCGGCCCAAACTGTTGCATATACCCTGACTCTGCTTTCACTGTAAGCAAGTTCCCTAGTTAAAATAAATTAATGTTAGCAGGCAATGTTAACTAAATATGCAGGTTTTAAAAAATATACTTCTGTGTACTGATTTTAAGAAAGGCACTGGTGTTTATGGTTAGGTACATTCATGCAACGATTGTGCTTTTTTCGTGAATGAGCTTTTGTTAAATCATCACCCGTTTGGCGAAGTTGAAGTAGGCTGTGATTCGATGATAAATTAACAGGTACCGCATTGATTATATGCAATGCAGGACAAGCTAGTTAGCCTAATAATATCATCAATCATGTGTAGTTAACTAGTGATCATGTGAAGATAGGTTTTTATAAGATAAGTTTAATGCTAGCTAGCAACTTACCGTGGCTCCTTGCAGCCACAAGGTCCTTTTGACGCTGCACTCGCGCAACAGGTGGTCAGTCTGCCACGCAGTTTCCTCGTGGATTGCAATGTAATCGGCAATAATCCGCGTCCAAAAAGGCTGATTACCGATTGTTATGAAAACTTGAAAAATCGGCCCTGCCGATTAATAGGTCCACCTCTAATTACTATCCAGTTCTGAAGATGTTAGACTGTTTATGTCCAGCCCATGATGTAGACCTAGAACCTAGCTCACTACGGTAAGACAGCCAGTTCTTCATCAGACAGTCATTGCTCCATCATGTGCAGACACACCACATACACCTGTTCAGCCCTTCCACCAGAAAGGAATATTAGAAAAGATTTTGCCTGCACAGGCTTTCAACCATGTCTTTCATCAGTTGCATTCAATTTTGCGCTATAGCCAAACTGTCGTTTTAGCCGAGTTTTTAATTTATTGTAATATTTTTTTTTATATATATAAAATCATTTTGGGGGTGGCTTATAGGGGCAATAGCATTGTATATCACAATGTTTTATGTGTACATAATCACGATAGGAAAAAGGTTGACATTGCCCCAACCCTAGTCTTAAGTTTGTTTTCTGTAAATGTTGTCTTTAAGTTGGGCTAAGCAATTGGCTCATTAAAATATGAAAATTACACAATCCTTTCAAGATAAAGATAAAGAAGTATATAAAAACGTTGCAAACCGTCTGAGCTCTACTTAATCAGTCTTCCTAAAGCTGTTGTACATAATCACCGGGAATTTCATTGTTGGCACTGATTACACAGTTGGTTACCAAAATCAAACAAACATATCAAGAAGTATGGGGGGGGGGGGGGGGAAATGCATCTATTGAGGAAATTCTGAAAGGGACAACAGATAGCTGGAGACCAAATGTTTTGCCATCTGTCTTTGTCTGATTAATACTGTACCATGGGTACAGATGTTACAACCATGGGGTTGGACAGATGTTATCAGTGAGATTTTTATCCCATTGGATTCTGATGAAGTGAATTAAGAGTTATCCATTTAAGAAATTCCCCCTCTACCCGAAAGTTACATTTTCCTCAATATTCTCTAGCTACAGTATACACATCTCAACTTGAATGCAAACTATGAGATTTGTGACCTAATCATCTTTTCTAGTTGATACTTTTCTGTATATTTTCCACTTTGGCAATGCTGATGGTGTATCGTTTTCCATATAGGGTCAACCCGAATCTCTCGTGACAGACTTTTCATAAAAATGTTAACACACTTTCTGAATCTGAGAGGTGAAAAGTCTCTGGTGAAGAAGAGCACAGTGTCACTGATTATTTTGACAAATCAAGGTAGTGCTTGAAGTGGAGGGGGGCGGGAATATTAACCAGAATGGTGTAGTGGTTCTGTAGTGGGGAGCGGCTGAATCTGCTGTTTCCGCTAGTTCAGCAGGCAATTATGATTTAGCAGTCAATACTGATGTAGTTAAACCAATATAATTTTTCCCCCTGGCATGTAACCTATGGTCCTGGACACTAAAAAGTCTAAGTCACAAGCATTTTGGATTTTTGTATATATCTTTTTATGATGCATCAGTGTAGGAGTGAGCATTTTCACACAGAGACACACTGAGGTCAGAGAAGTTGGCTAATATACAATTCACCTTGCTTAAGCCAAAAAATAACTTGACAAGGCAAAAAGGCTACCAAGTGAGTTACATGGTCACCTTTCATTAGAGCAATTTCTAAATATATATATATATATATTTTTTACTTCTGCTAAACTAAACATAGGCCGCAGGACGAAGAGGACCTTGAGCTTTCTCAAACAGAACACATCTAAGGTTGGGCTATGGTGGTGAGTGACAAGTAGGAGCCGTGGGCTGAACATGTTTCCCTTAAATGAAATGTTTTACTCATTCTTGCATATATCGTGTCTCGAAATATGGTTGTATTTCAAAACCAACCTGTATCATTTAATGAGACTTATTTTTTAATATCCTGGAAAGCAATTCATGTAAAAAGGAAAAAGAACCTGAGAAGAATGGCAATTTCAGAAGCATCATGTACCCTTGTTTATGCCTTTGGTTTACCACTAGCTTGGGTATAGCCTACCATTGGTGCACACATCGCAACTGGGCAAACTTTTGTACTGTGTAGGGTGCAAACTGAGAATAAAGTGGCTCGAATATCTGTATTTGTCTCATGGACATGGTCTGTGCTTCCAGAACCTCTATTTGCGGAACTGGTAATACTTTCATCGATTGTGTTTACATTAACATAGAGACTGCAGGAAAGGGTCAGCGCTGCAGTCTTGGGCCAAGTGCACAGAGAGCGTCGATACTCCTGCACCAGAGCCCCGGCCCTTCTCTCTGGGCACCCTCTGTAGGCGTGGGGGAGACAGAGCTAATCCCCCTCTAACTCTGCTTCACCCCAGGGCTGTGGCCTGGGAGTGTGGGAAAACACAACCAGACTGGAGAGAGGGGGAGGTGGGTGAAGAGAGAGAGAAAAAGACACCTCCCTCCCTTCATCAACCACTGTGCATCTCTCGCTCTTTTACACACAACATCTTACTTTATAGACCAAAAGAAACATACAGTCCTGAACATGAGCACTCACTCGTGGCTTTAAAGTGGCAATCCACAGATGAAACAATAACAAAGCATTCTCCCTGCCATTGTTTCTTTAAAAAGCTGGGGGATGGGGCTGGGGAAATGTAACCACTCAAATTCATAGACAGAACGGTGGATGCAAGGATTGACCATTAGGGACGTAATAATTCACAGATAAACATTTTAAATCGGGGAACGATGCCTAAGATAGAAGAACCGATCCAAATGTAGCGGGCATTGGTCTGAAAATCAATTCAAATGTTACGAATCGACAGTTCACAAACATGTTTTGCTCATATTACAATGTTTCTAGCTTCCGAAAATACCTAATCTTTTGTGACAATCGATGCATCCTCTCCTTCAACGTCGATCTGCATGCAACGGTGTCGACAGTCATTGATCTTCAAGTCATTTTGCGTGCTGAAGGAGAGTTCTTGATCTTGCACATCTGCATGGCACCTTCAGCATGCAAATACTAAAATGGCTTGCGTGATATTAGGCTTCATTAGTTGAGTTACAACCTATGTAATTTGCTGTCTATGCACTGTTGAGAGAAACAACTCACCGGCTGAATGGGGTTTACAATAGATTTGATTTGGATTGTTCAGGTTCCCCATCAGCAATAGTTTTGATATAAGATATAACGGGAGCACATAGCTATATTCAACAAAAATCCTAAATGTATTTAAAACCTGTTTGACCCTTGGTTGGGGTCTTAATTGATTTGTCCAAAGTTATGACATAAAACATTACCTTTTTCCATGTATGGCAGTTGTCATTATATCATATATTAAGCATTAATCAGTTAAATAAGACATTGACCTTGAATCCTGTAAGAATCATGGATCTAGCTGTCGGACAGTTTTTTGTATAGAGATTAGGGCTGTCCCCGACTAAAGAAATCTTTGTCGACCAAAAAAAGTAAGCTTTCCCTTTGACTAATCCATTGGTCGAAATGTTGAAACGTGTATTTTTCTCTATATAGATGTACCCGATGTGTTTTAATAAAAATCAACTACAGTATATATATATACACACACACACACACACACTGAACTTGTCTGATGTTTTGAGCACGCTCTTTGATTAAAATAATTAAACCACACAAATGACTCAAGTTGGAGCCAGAGATCAAGAAAAAAAGAAAAAAAAACTGTTTCCGACCCTCCTCTGTCCGCTGCTGCTGGCCTTAGCAGATTCTGCGGTTACGCTACCGAAGTTGCTGGTAATAGGCTACACCAAGAGTCGGCAACCTTTTCCATTTGGAGTGCTAATTTATCTTACCATTTCTACTGATCTGCGTGCCAGTTATGATTTTCATATGCACATTTTTGTGGAACAGTTTCATTGAAATTTATAATAGTCTTTGTATCTCAAAATAATTGTCATGTGGTTCTAAATTCTAAATCTAAATGATACAAATCAAAAAGTAATTTATATTGCCAACTACGTAAAATTATTCTACATAAAGCCAACACATAAAAACATTGCAGCCTGCAGGTAAAAAATATCCTGATAAAAATAAAAAACCTATGAATCACATTGGCTACGCATGGCGGGCCTGCAACGAACTTGAAACATTGTATCAACTATGTCAGCTTGAAGCTCGCACTAGCAAAATATTTCCTCCTGATGTGACGCTTGGAATTCAGGCCAAAGAGTTCAATCTTGGTTTCATCAGACCAGAGAATCTTGTTTCTCATGGTCAGAGTCCTGTAGGTGCCTTTTGGTCAACTCCAAGTGGCCTGTCATGCGCCTTTTACTGAGTGGCTTCCGTCTGACCAATCTACCATAAAGGCCTGATTGGTGGAGTGCTGCAGAGATGGTTGTCCTTCTGGAAGGTTCTCCCATCTTCACAGAGGAACACTGAAGCTCCGTCAGAGTGACCATCGGGTTCTTGGTCACCTCCCTGAACAAGGCCCTTCACTATCAACTGTGTCAGCGCGAAGCACGCGCTAGCAAACTTGCAACATTGTAAAAAATATTCTGGGCCCTCAGAGTTTCCTGCTCCAGTGAGTTTGTGCAAGGGATAAGACGTAATCAGGTATTTTATGACATTTCCACTGGATCAGAGCATTACATTTTTCCCTTTCATGCAGAGTGGCTATCGAAAGGGAGAGGGCTGGAAATATTTTTCAAATACAACTATTGCCAATCTCAATGGATTCTAAAAACAGACTTTGTTTACTTGTTGAAGAAAACATTGATTTGAGAAGCTCCACAGCTCATTAGTGGTGGTGAGTTAAGACAATCAGAAATACTAAAATCGGACATCCCCAAAAGGGCACATTTATAGGCCAACAATCGCACGCAGGCCAGGTAGCCTAGCAGGCCAGGTAGCCTAGCGGTAGCCTAGCAGGCCAGGTAGCCTAGGCCAACTTCTATATATGTAAGCAGGTGCACATCCTTACTTAACATTGACAGGAGCACTCCAAACAAAATACAATTAATAAATTGACAAAACTCGTTAATGGAATGAAATAAACCAAAACTTGTTTTTCTCACAATTGTAGCATAGGTTGTGAGCTCTGCAAACCACGTGTCCAATCCGACAATGAGAATGGTAAATGACTGTAATACTAATATATTGAATGCATTAACAGAAATTACCATAACCAAACAAACATTGTAGATTAGAAATTATGGGAATGAATGGTAAATGTACTACTGGTGATACATGTATTGGGGAATTGATAGACACCAACAGTCAAAGGGCAAACAATTCACACAAGTTATGAAACAAGAAATGTGCAAGTAATGGTGGGAGACAGCGCATTCTGGAAAGTATTTGGCTAAGGTGTATGTAAACTTCAGACTTCAACAGTACATACATACATACAGTTGATGTCGGAAGTTTATATACACCTTAGCCAAGTACATTTAAACACAGTTTTTCACAATTTCTGACATTTAATCCTAGTAAAAATTCCCTGTCTTAGGTCAGTTAGGATCACCACTTTATTTTAAATATGTGAAATGTCAGAATAATAGTAGAGAGAATGATTTATTCCAGCTTTTATTTCTTTCATCACATTCCCAGTGGGTCAGAAGTTTACATACACTCAATTAGTATTTGGTAGCATTGCCTTCAAATTGTTTAACTTGAGTCAAACGTTTCAGATAGCCTTCCATCAGCTTCCCACAATTAATTGGGTGAATTTTGGCCCATTCCTCCTGACAGAGCTGGTGTAACTGAGTCAGGTATGTCGGCCTTCTTGCTCGCACACGCTTCTTCAGTTCTGCGTACACATTATCTATAGGATTGAGGTCAGGGCTTTGAGATTTCCATTCCAATACCTTCACTTTGTTGTCCTTAAGCCACTTTGCCACAACTTTTGAAGTATGCTTGGGGTCATTGTCCATTTGGAAGACCCATTTGCAAGCAAGCTTTAACTTCATGACTGATGTCTTGATGTTGCTTCAATATATCCACATAATTTTCCATTCTCATTAAGCCATCTATTTTGTGAAGTGCACCATTCCCTCCTGCAGCAAAGCACACCCACAACATGATGCTGCCACCCCCCGTGCTTCACAGTTGGGATGGTGTTTTTTGGCTGCAAGCATCCTCCTTTTTCCTCCAAACATAACGATGGTCATTACGGCCAAACAGTTCTATATTTGTTTCATCAGACCAGAGGACATTTCTCCAAAAAGTACGATCTTTGTCCCCATGTGCAGATGCAAACCGTAGTCTGGCTTTTTTACGGCAGTTTTGGAGCAGTGGCTTCTTCCTTGCTGAGCAGCCTTTCAGGTTGTCGATATAGGACTCGTTTTACTGTGGATATAGATACTTTTGTACTTATTTCCTCCAGCATCTTCACAAGGTCCTTTGCTGTTGTTCTGGGATTTATTTTCAATATTTGCAACAAAGTAAGTTCATCTCTAGGAGACAGAATGCGTCTCCTTCCTTAGCGGTATGACGGCAGTGAGGTCCCATGGTGTTTATACTTACGTACTATTATTTGTACAGATGAATGTCGCACCTTCAGGCGTTCGGAAATTGCTCCCAAGGATGAACCAGACTTGTGGTTTCTTTTGATTTTCCCATGCAAATAGGCACTGAGTTTGAAGGTAGGCCTTGAAATACATCCACAGGTACACCTCCAATTGACTCAAATGATGTCAATTAGCCTATCAGAAGCTTCTATAGCCTTGACATTCTTTTCTGGAATTTTCCAAGCTGTTTAAAGGCACAGTCAACTTAGTGTATGGTGTATGTATGTAAACTTTTGACCCACTGGAATTGTGATACAGTTCATCGTAAGTGAAATAATCTGTCTGTAAACAATTGTTAATTGGCTATGTCATAGCTAATTTGTAAACAATAAATATTAAATAGATTACTAGCTGAAACACAATCTGCAAAAATAACAAAGTTAATATGTGGGTGATTCTGATTTCAGAACCAAAGTGGGGGGACAAAAAAAAAAAAACACAGGCTACATTGCTGCTCACCCCCAATAGTCTGATAGTGGAGGTGGGGTGGTAGATGCCTAATATCCTTTATGGCTCAGTCTAGCTGCCTACATAGTACATACACCATAGTGTGTGTGTGTACACACACACACACACACACACACACACACACACACACACACACACACACACACACACACACACACACACACACACACACACACACACACACACACACACACACACAGCTCATGAGCTCAATTAGCAGTGGATTTTAATTTAGAAAATACAATTAACCTATTTATGCAACATATGTTAGTGTATTGAATATAACCAAATCGATTTGTTCTCTAATCAAACCGAAAAACACAGAATCGTTCCTGTATCATATCGGAGCCCATGTATCTAGAAATGTATCGAATCGTGTTGAAAGGGTAGGTGCACATTCCTACTGACCATCCATGCTATCAAAAAAAGAAACGTCCTTTCACTGTCAACTGCATTTATTTTCAGCAAGCTTAACATATGTTCATACAAATACACAACATTCAACAACTGAGACATAAACTGAACATGTTCCACAGGCATGTGACTAGCTGAAATGGAATAATGTGTCCCTGAACAAAGGGGGGGGGGTCAAAATAAAAAGCAACAGTCAGTATCTGGTGTGGCCACCAGCTGCATTAAGTACTGTAGTGCATCTCCTCCTCATGGACTGCACCAGATTTGCCAGTTCTTGCTGTGAGATGTTACCCCACTCTTCAACCAAGGCACCTGCAAGTTCCCGGACATTTCTGGGGGGAATGGCCCTAGCCCTCACCCTCCGATCCAACAGGTCCCAGATGTGCTCAATGGGATTGAGATCCGGGCTCTTCGCTGGTCATGGCAGAACACTGACATTCCTGTCTTGCAGGAAATCTCGCACAGAATGAGCAGTATGGCTGGTGGCATTGTCATGCTGGAGGGTCATGTCAGGATGAGCCTGTAGGAAGGGTACCACATGAGGGAGGAGGATGTCTTCCCTGTAACGCACAGCCTTGAGATTGCCTGCAATGACAACAAACTCAGTCCGATGATGCTGTGACATACCGCCTCAGACCATGACGGACAATCCACCTTCAAATAAACCCCGCTCCAGAGTACAGGCCTCGGTGTAATGCTCATTCCTTCGACGATAAACGCGAATCCGACCATAGACCCTGGTGAGACAAAACCACGACTCGTCAGTGAAGAGCACTTTTTGCCAGTCATGTCTGGTCCAGCGACAGTGGGTTTGTGCCCATAGGCGACGTTGCTGCTGGTGATGTCTGGTGAGGACCTGCCTTACAACAGGCCTACAAGCCCCCAGTCCAGCCTCTCTCAGCCTATTGCGGACAGTCTGAACACTGTCCCACAGGTGTGATGTTCGGAAGTACCGATCCTGTGCAGGTGTTGTTACACGTGGTCTGCCACTGCGAGGACGATCAGCTGTCCATCCTGTCTCCCTGTAGCGTTGTCTTAGGCGTCTCACAGTACGGACATTGCAATGTATTGCCCTTGCCACATCTGCAGTCCTTATGCCTCCTTCCAGCATGCCTAAGGCACGTTCACACAGATGAGCAGGGACCCTGGGCATCTTTCTTTTGGTGTTTTTCAGAGTCAGTAGAAAGGCCTCTTTAGTGTCCAAAGTTTTCAGAACTGTGACCTTAATTGCCTACCGTCTGTGAGCTGTTAGTGTCTTAATGAACATGCACCTGTGGAACGGTCGTTAATTATGGTTAATTGAACAAGCAAGGGAAACAGTGTTTAAACCCTTTACAATGAAGATCTGTGAAGTTATTTGGATTCTTACGAATTATCTTTGAAAGACAGGGTTGTTTCTTTTTTTGCTGAGTTTATAAGTGAAAAATTTACACAGCAAATACTGATTGCCCCTTTAAAGCTGCAATATGTAACATTTTGTGCGATCCGACCAAATTCATATAGAATGTCACTCTGAAAACAAGTCTAAGAAGCGGTAGATCTGGTCTATGTGCGCCATTTCTATGCTTCCTGTTCTTAAGTTTAGTTTTTGCTGTTTTGTACACCAGCTTCAGAGAGCTGAAAATACAATATTTGGGGTTATTGAAAATATATATTTCACAGCGGTTTAGATGGTACAATGATTATTTTGTTTTGTTGGTTTGTTTTGTCACAAACTGAAATTAGGCCTACTATTAGAATTTTACCACACAGGAAATTACGGAGCTATTTCTGCATATTGCACCTTTAACAAAGCAAAAAACAAACAACATTTCAGTAGCCTAAAAGCAGATCCAGTAGCATGACACAATCTAGAAGTAGTATTCAGAAAGCACTGAAGTGCTACACAGAAAGTCAAATCCAAAGGAAAACACTAATAACTGACTGCATCTACATCCAAAAAGAAGTTCAACAACATTTGGAGGTCCACATGCACTGGTATTGAAGGGAAAGTACTGGTGAAATGAGACAAACTCCCATAAGAGGTGAAACTTCAGAGTGGATTTGGGTTGGTGCCCTGCCCTCTTCCCATGGCTGACAGGGGAAAAGACAGCAGAGGTATACAGCCTTAGCCGACTGATCAATAGCCGGAAAACTGCTATTGATCCACTGCTTTTAACCTCCCTTTGGCAAAGAGAGCAACACACTGTAAGGGAGACAGTATTGTGCCTTTTTGATTCATGTAGCAGACATTAACTGTTGATCAAGATCGGGTTGTCACGGAACTAAAGAGGCAACAGTTCATTGAATTTGAGTTCAAAGGCTGTTTAACAACCAATAGGACTAGCTAGCTACAATTCTTCAGTATTTTCACAGATGACAACAACGGTTCTTTGTAATATTAACAATGAGACTTTCTGGAATGGCATAGGTTACATTAAGCAAAACTTCATATTAGTGATCATTCACTGCAGCACTGTAATTGCACTCATAGCCGTACGCACTAAAATGTCTCAAATGTAAAAAATTCTTCATTGACACTGCGCATTCAGAAAGTATTCAGACCCCTTAAATTTTTCCACATTTTGTTACGTTATAAAATTCTAAAATGGATGAAAAAATAAAATTACAAAAATCCCCTCAATCTACACACACAATACCCCATAATGACAAAGCAAATTTGTTGACACCTACCCCGGTCAACTGCCCTGCACCCCCCACAGCAACTAGCCCAAGCCTCCCCATTTCACCTTCACCCAAATCCAGATAGCTGATGTTCTGAAAGAGCCGCAAAATCTGTACCCCTACAAATCAGCAGGACTAGACAATCTGGACCCTCTCTTTCTAAAATGATCTGCTGACATTGTTGCAACCCCTATTACTAGCCTGTTCAACCTCTCTTCCGTATCGTCTGAGATCCCCAAAGATTGGAAAGCTGCCGCGGTCATCCCCCTCTTCAAAAGGGGGAGACACACTAGACCCAAACTGCTACAGACCTATATCTAGCCTACCCTGCCTTTCTAAGGTCTTCGAAAGCCAAGTTAACAAACAGATCACTGACGATTTCGAATCCCACCGTACCTTCTCCGCTATGCAATCTGGTTTCCGAAATAGTCATGGGTGCACCTCAGCCACGCTCAAGGTCCTAAACGATATCATAACTGCCATCGATAAAAGACAATACTGTGCAGCCGAATTCATCGAATTGGCCAAGACTTTCGACTCTGTCAATCACTACATTCTTATCGGCAGACTCAACAGCCTTGGTTGCTCATATGACTGCCTTCCCTGGTTCACCAACTACTTCACTGATAGAGTTCAGTGTGTCAAATTGGAGGGCCTGTTGTCCGGACCTCTGGCAGTCTCAATGGGGGTGCCACAGGGTTCAATTGTCGGGCCGACTTTCTTCTCTGTATACATCAATGATGTCCCACTGGTGTTGTTAGGCCTGAGACGAAGTCGAGTGCCGGCAAACCGTGCCAATATATCCTCCAAACACCAGCTTCGAGGACATTATCTCTTTTATACGATGGGTTACCAACATATTCAAATAATGAATGACATTTTCATTAAACACGTTATTTTGATTAATTTATTCATCCTATTTCATCCTGGTCATTCATTTTATCGGTTCGGGTTGCTAGACACGACCCAGTCGTTCAGTCTTTTTGTTCTGTATCTATGGACGTGACCCAGTTGTTCGTTGTAAATGTTCCATTGCCATACTGGCTAGCATCTTTCTTATCCCTTGTTTGCTAGCTAGCCAACTACGGCTAACTTATAGTCACGTCAAAAAGTGCAGCCAGAATAACAGCAAAGTAGATGCATTTGCATTTGTTTAAGCTGTTTTCTAGTAACATTTATTTGGATACATCCATAACAAATGAGCTAATGAGGAACGATTTCGCCTGGTATAGAAAATGTGCTCACTCGTCAGGACACTGTTATTCAGAGAAGCTAGCCAACAACACAGCTAACACAATCATTTCAAACTGAAGCTGGAAAGAGTGCAAACTAGCGGCACTTTGTTTCGTTTGACCTTTTTACAATTGACATTTCTTTATATAAATCCATTAAAATGGCAGCTAATTCAAGATTTCGACTGGCTGTGAAACCCTGCCTGCCTGCCTGTCTCGTCATGACACATTCATTAGTATGAGACAGCTGGAGATTGAATATTGAAACAATGTTGCAAATGTCTGAGAGACAGACAGCAATGTTTATACACATCTCTGTTGTTGAAAACTAAACGTTAGTCTAAAGGAACTCTGAGATAATGTCTAGTTACTTTTTATAGTGGAGATCAAGTTTATAAATTGCTTGGCTGGGCTGATGAGACAGTGGATTGCTCAGTCAGATGGAACAGAGTAAATAGGCATTTTAGCCGGTGGTAACTTATGGAATATACACAGTCTGGAATATGGTTTTAATCAAATCAACATCCAGGATTAGACCCACTCATTGTATAATGTGATATAATTAGGGAGGTTGGCCCACAACTAACTTCACTCTTTTGTCGCAGAGAATTTTGCTGCTACATCACGAAATTCAAATCAGCCTCCATGCGGGGGCAGTCGAGTCATTGCGACAAGGGGTTCCTGTCAAAATCCTTTTCGCTCTCGCTCGCTCAAACGCTAGGTCTAAGTCCTATTACTGCAATTTTAAACTGTACAATGCCTTCATGAAGTATTCACACCCCTTTAATTTTTCCACATTTTGTTGTTGCAGCTTGAATTTAAAATTGATAAAATGTAGATTTTTTTTGTCACTGGCCTACACACAATACTCCGAAATGTCAGTGTAAATATGTTTAGGCATTTTTAAAAATTAATTAAAAAAGAAAAGCTGAAATGTCTCCCCCCTTTCAGCTCCTTTGTGATAGCAAGCCGAAATAAGTTCAGGAGTAAAAATGTGCTTAACAAGTCACGTAATAAATTGCATGGACTCACTCTGTGTGCTATAACAGTGTTTAACATGATTTTTGAATGACTACTTAATCTCTGTACCCCACACATACAGATAATTGTAAGGTCCCCAGTTGAGCAGTGAATTTCAAACACAGATTCAACCACAAAGACCAGGGAGGTTTTCCAATGCCTCACAATTGGTAGATGGGTAAAATAAAATAAAAAGCAGACATTGAATATCACTTTGAGCATGGTGAAGTTATTATTTACACTGGTGTATCAATACACCTAGTCAGTACAAAGATACAGCCGTCTTTCCTAACTCAGTTGCCGGAAAAGGAAACCGCTCAGAGATTTTATTATGAGGCCAATAGTGACTTTAAAAGAGTTAGAGTTTAAGGCTGTGATAGGAGAAAACTGAGGATGGATCAACAACATCATAGTTACACCACAATACTAACTTAATTGACAGAGTGAAAATAAAAAAGCCTGTACAGAACAAAAATATTCAAAAACATACATCCTGTTTGCAACAAGACACTAAAGTAATATTGCAAAAACTGTGGCAAAGCAATACACTTTTTGTCCTGAATACAAAGTATTGGATTTGACCCAAGCATAACACATTACTGAGTACCACTCTCTATATTTCCAAGCATAGAGGTGGCTGCATCATGTTATGGGTATGCTTGTGATTGTTAAGGACTGGGGAGTTTCAGGATAAAACAAATACAAAATTGAGCTAAGCACAGGTAACATCCTAGAGGAAAACCTGGTTCAGTCTGCTTTCCACCAGACACTGGGAGACTAATTCACCTATCAGCAGGAAAATAACCTAAAACACAAGGCCAAATATACACTGGAGATGCTCATCAAGAAGACTGTGAATGTTCCTGAGAGGCCGAGTTACAGTTTTGACTCAAATATGCTTGAAAACAACCTGAAAATGGTTGTCTAGCAATGATCAACAACCAATTTGACAGCCTGAATCATTTTTTTTTACAAATAATTAAAAAATATATATATTTTTTGTAGATTGTTTATAAAAAAAAATACAATTAAACCCACTTTGTAACAAAATATGTAAAAAGTCAAGGGGTGTGAATACTTTGAAGGCACTGTAATTATGGTTTTTGGCGGATTGAAAGCCTATATTGTGTCACTTTATTATTTAAGCTCGTAAAGCTGTCAAGATGTTTATGCATTTGAGCCGATCCAAAGATGATTTTGCTGAGCTGAGACACTTTTCTTTGATGTGTAAATTATCCGATTACTCTTAACTTATTGGAAAAATGTCACTAGATCACCCCGCAGTCATGAGGCTCGGTGTTGGAGGCGCTGCTTAGACCACTGCGCTCCGGCAGTTCACAATACTCTAGCAAGCACTAAGAATAATGATGATTCATAGGTGTGTCGTTTTTTAATGACTTTGTTTTAAGCCTTCCCCAAACCATAGCCCTTATTAATTCCTAAATTGTTAAACTGAGTTGTTTTTCTGTTTTAACCCTGTAACCATGTGGAATTAATACTGATGGGGAAAAAATCTATACGGTTACATATCGGGATATTATTTTTGACAATATATTGTATCGTTTTGAGATTATCACAATATAATTTTATCACTAGTTGGCTGTATCTGTACCAAAACGTTTATTTTTTCTTCATAGGTTGTTCTCTCTTTTTAAATAGGGAGTCAATTTATTTTCAGCAATTTTATTTCCTTGACTGATCAAAACTCATTTTCTCATGGGCTCTCTCATACCTCTGCAGCTCTAAGCAATATTTTTTGGAACATCGAATCACAATAAAAAAAATCACAGTTTCGAATCGCAATACATATCGTATCGGCACCTAAGTATCGTGACAAGATCGTATCTTAAGGTCCCTGGCAATTCCCAGCCTACTGTTGCCAACCCTTAGTAAACTTTTGGGAAAAAATGGTGTTTGACCAGATACAATGATATTTTACAGTAAAAAAATTTACAACAGAATTTCAGCAAGCTTATAGGGAAGGACATTCAACAAGCACAGCACTTACACAAATGGCTGGTGATTGGCTGAGAGAAATTAATGAAAAAGAACATGGATAAAGAGTTACCCGTCTAACACATGGAGTGTTCTTTAATGGAAGTTTCTCCAACAAAATCCAGGTAGAATCAGGAATTCCCAAGGGCAGCTGTCTAGGCCCCTTACTTTTTTTTCAATCTTTACTAACGACATTCCACTGGCTTTGAGTAAAGCCAGTGTGTCTATGTATGTGGATGACTCAACACTTTACATGTCAGCTACCACAGCAACTGAAATGACTGCAACACTTAACAAAGAGCTGCAGTTAGTTTCTGAATGGGTGGCAAGGAATAAGTTAGTCCTAAATATTTCCAAAAATAAAAGCATTGTATTTGGGACTAATAATTCACTAAACCTTATACCTCAACAAAATCTTTGGAAATTGAGAAAGTTGAGGAGACTAAACTGCTTGGAGTAACCCTGGATTGTAAAGTGTCATGGTCAAAACATATTGATACAACAGTAGCTAGGATGTGGAGAAGTCTGTCCATAATAAAGCGCTGCTCTGCATTAACAGCACTATCAACAGGGCAGGTCCTACAGGCCCTAGTTTTGTCGCACCTGGACTACTGTTCAGCCGTGTGGTTGGGTGCCACAAAGAGGGACTTAGGAAAATTGCAATTGGCTCAGAACAGGGCAGCATGGCTGGTCCTTGGATGTACATAGAGAGCCAACATTAATAATATGCATGTCAATCTCTCCTGGCTCAAAGTGGAGGAAAGATTGACTTCATCACTACTTGTATTTGTGAGAGGTATTGATTGACATGTTGAATGTACCGAGCTGTCTGTTTGAACTACTGACACACAGCTCGGATACCCATGCATACCCCACAAGACATGCCACCAGAGGTCTCTTCTTAGGCTAATTGAGGCTATTTTGCTGCGCTCCCCTTGCTCCCTGTCTACAACAACTCCAGTCATATGAAACGGCCTTCTCATGTAGGCAACTTAATTCCGTAACTGTAATTCCATTAGAAATCTCTCACCGCACTTGCTGCACATGGAGCCTCTGACAGTAGTGCTGCTTTGATTAGAAGTATAATAGTCACATGTACAGGGTTGCAGATATAAATTCGGGGTCCAGTGAAAATCTTAAACTCTGAGCTTCAACAATGCAGGTCAAAGTGAAATAAAAACAATCAATGTAATAAAAAATATAAATAAAACATATTTATATATATATGTAAAACACTAACACGATTTATACATGGTGCTCCTGTACCGCGTCTTAGTGATGGAAGCAGGGAGAACAGGCTATGGCTCGGGTGGCTTGGATCCCTGATTATCTTCTTGGCCTGCTTGCGACACCTGGTGTTGTAGGTGTCCTGGACAGCAGTCCGTGTGTACCCAATGGTGCGTTCGGCTGAGCGTACCACCCTCTGCAGTGCCTTGCGGTCGGCAGCGGCGGAGTTGCCATACCAGGCTGCGCTCAATGGTGCTCCTGTAGAACACTGTGAGGGCCCTCTAAGAAAATAGTACTATGACTATGGGTGGGTGAACCGGAATGGAGAGCTTGAATTTTTTTCTCAGCTCCAACTTCAGACAGTCGAGTCAAAAAACACAATATGCCAATTAGAATAGTATTTTTGTGTATTTTAGGGTACTTTTTCATACCACAATACTTTGACCTCAAATTGTGTGCATGGTACGCTAAATTTGTGCAGGTTGGCAAGTCTGTAAAAGTTTAGGCACAAGCGTGTCAGCTACAGGAATGGGTGCCATCTGTGTAACAGCACAAACCGTCATTCTGTTACCAAACTTTGAATCTGCACTGTTCTTCAAGTAAATGTGTTTTTGTAGAGTTTTCTGTGGAAATTGTTAAAAGTAGTCCTTGAGTATAGTGGTATGGTTTGTTTAACTTACAATCATTGTTATTTTGTTTGACAAACATTTTTAAAGCAACAAATATGAGTCTCAGCATCACTCTGTTATCATGGAATTTCCAATATCCTATATGATGACCTTACAAACAATGGGAGAAGTGGCATCATAGCTTGATACATACAGTATAGGCTAATGTATATTACGATATACCGTGCATCTGCATTTTATTTCAAATCCATCTTTACCTTACCTGTTATTTAAGACTTCCAGCATATGCTTTAAAAACTGAATCATTTCCATCATTTAGACAGTTATTTAGAGAGTTGTGACAATGGGGTGGTCAGAGATGCTGCACTGGGGGCCTATTGTTCACGTAACTAATGCAGCCTGTCATTGTAGGTTTTGAGCTGATACACTGGAAGCGTATCCCCCAGGAAACAGAAGCTAAACTTTATCATGTGTTTACCATGCGTCAATTTGGATCAAACAAATAATGTTAACCATGGGAGTGGCTTCACATTGAAATCCAGGGAAATTGTCCACAAGATTCCAATCTTTGACACATGAAACTGCATTGCAGAAAATACACTATGCCCTAGAATTGAATTCTGGCCTCATAGTATTGTTTCCCTTGTAGCCCAGTAGAAAAGCATGGCCTACCTTGTTAGACCACTTGTATGCCTGAAGGAGCTGACTGTACAGCGGGGTCTTGTCCTGAACTGGGTCCAGACTCAACAGGCCACTGTTGTGAAGGGGATGACTCTCTGAAGGTCTGCCAACCAGGGTACTGAGGCGTTCCAATTCACTACATAAGTACATAGAATAGCAGCTGTTAGAATAGGCTTCTATTTCCCTTCAACACAAGCATGGGCAATTCTGATTGGGGTGGGGGCCACAAAAAAATCGGAACTCATTATGGGGGGGGGGGGGGGGGCGCAGTGGATTGCAGGTCTTTGGTACCCACATCCATACCCACACATGCAGTCAGAGCCTAGCATTTTGCTACCCCCACATTTTTATTTTTTTACAGCTAATTTCCTGCTATTCTACACATTTTGCCATTTGGTGGAGAGAAGTGTTTGCAGTTTTTAATATATGTGATTGAGATTGACTACCCTGTTTGGTATTTCGACCATGATTACTACAAATGTAGATATCCGGACGTTAGATTTACTAACCAATCTCAGAAATGTGGGCTAATTGAGTGTGTGTTTGTGTGCGTGTGTGTGTGGGGGGGCTCCCATCCCTGCTTTAAAACATCAAATTTCTTTCTTATTTTGTATTTATCCTTGAACCAGAAAGGTCACATTGCAGATTTCTCTCTTTTACAAGTGAGCCCTGGCCAAGAAAGCAGCATATAGTAAACACAACATAAAACACAACATAAAACATAACAATGAATGGAAGTTAACAGCGCAAAGCCCATAAGAGAGCATAAAAGAGCAGGTTTAAAAACATGTGCAATTTGTGGTCAGCAGGCCTATAATCTGTCAATAAACATTATCAAATCAGATTAAAATAATCTAGTTTCCAAGATGTATTCCAAGACGATGGGCCAGCTGCCAAATGGCCTTATAGACAAACATGTACTATAAGGATGGCCATCCTGCTAACTGATATAAGGTACAGTGATGTTTAAGAGGTCTTGTGTTTGTTACAAATCTAACTACAGCATGGTAGTGTTTCTAGTGTGTGCAGGTAAAACCATGGGGCATTCATGTAAAGAATATCATCATAGTCCAGCAAAGGCTGGACTACTTTTGTCTACATTTGTCTTTTGACACATCTGTCTTTTCTAGCTTGAAATAAAACTTTTCCTAAAGAAAAAGCCCAGATTAAGTTGAAGCTTTTTAATGAGCTGTTGAATGTGGGGTTTAAAATACAGAGCTTCATCAAGGTGAAATCCCAAGTACTTGTATGAGGACACCACCTCTATTGGCTTGTTTGAGTGAGTATCTGAGGCAGAGTAGGGGGTTGCTTTGAGCGGAAAAAGGTTGTTGGACAACAAACGCTTCCTACAATTTGAGAAATGCCTTAACTAGTGCGAGATCAGTCCTATAGATAGTGTATATGCAGATGACACGGAGTATACAAAACATTAGGAACATCTGCTCTTTCCATGACATCGGCTGACCAGGTGAAAGCTATGATCCCTTATTGATGTCACTTGTTAAATCCACTTCAAATCAGTGTAGATGAAGTGGAGGAGACATGTTAAAGAAGGATTTTTATGTCTTGAGAAAATTAAGACATAGACTGTGTATATGTGCCATTCAGAGGGTGAATGAGCAAGACAAAAGTTAAGTGCCTTTGAAGGGGGTATGGTAGGTGCCAGGCACACTGGTTTTAGTGTGTCAAGAACTGAAACACTCCTGTGATTTTCACGCCAACAGTTTTCTGTGTGTATCAAGAATGGTCTACCATGCAAAGGGCATCCAGGCAACTTGACACAATTGTGGGAAGCATTGGCGTCAACATGGGCCAGCATCCCTGTGGAACGCATTTGACATTTGTAGATTCCCTACCCCGATGAATTGAGGCTGTTCTGATGGCAAAAGGGGTTGCAACTCAATATTAGGAAGGTGTTCCTAATGCTGTGTACATTCAGTGTAGATGTACCTTTTCATTAGATATTTTTTCACACCAGTCATGAATAATGAACAATAATGGCCCAAGAATGGAACCCTGCGGCACTCAAGTATTTAAAGAAAGCTTGTCAGAAGTCATGCCATCAACCTGTTCACATTGTGATGTACAGTGGGGCAAAAAAGTATTTAGCCAGCCACCAATTGTGCAAGTTCTCCCATTTAAAAAGATGAGAGGCCTGTAATTTTCATCATAGGTACAAAAAAAAATCCAGAAAATCTAATTGTAGAATTTTTAATGAAATTATTTGCAAATTATGGTGGAAAATAAGTATTTGGTCAATAACAAAAGTTTATCTCAATACATTGTTATAAACCCTTTGTTGGCAATGACAGAGGTCAAACGTTTTCAGTAAGTCTTCACACACTGTTGCTGGTATTTTGGCCCATTCCTCCATGCAGATCTCCTCTAGAGCAGTGATGTTTTGGGGCTGTTGCTGGGCAACACGGACTTTCAACTCCCTCCAAAGATTTTCTATGGGGTTTGAGATCTGGAGACTGGCTAGGCCACTCCAGGACCTTGAAATGCTTCAACGAAGCCACTCCTTCGTTGCCCGGGCGGTGTGTTTGGGATCATTGTCATGCTGAAAGACCCAGCCACGTTTCATCTTCAATGCCCTTGCTGATGGAAGGAGGTTTTCAGTCAAAATCTCACGATACATGGCCCCATTCATTCTTTCCTTTACACGGATCAGTCGCCTTGGTCCCTTTGCAGAAAAACAGCCCCAAAGCATGATGTTTCCACCCCCACGCTTCACAGTAGGTATGGTGTTCTTTGGATGCAACTCCGCATTCTTTGTCCTCCAAACACGACGTGTTGAGTTTTTACCAAAAAGTTATATTTTAGTTTCATTTGACCATATGACATTCTCCCAATCTTCTTCTGGATCATCCAAATGCTCTCTAGCAAACTTCCGACTGGCCTGGACATGTACTGGCTTAAGCAGAGGGACACGTCTGGCACTGCAGGATTTGAGTCCCTGGCGGCGTAGTGTGTTACTGATGGTAGGCTTTGTTGCTTTGGTTCCAGCTCTCTGCAGGTCATTCACTAGGTCCCCCCGTGTGGTTCTGGGATTTTTACTCACCGTTCTTGTGATAATTTTGACCCCACGGGGTGAGATCTTGCGTGGAGCCCCAGATCGAGGGAGATTATCAGTGGTCTTGTATGTCTTCCATTTCCTAATAATTGCTCCCACAGTTGATTTCTTCAAACCAAGCTGCTTACCTATTGCAGATTCAGTCTTCCCAGCCTGGTGCAGGTCTACAATTTTGTTTCTGGTGTCCTTTGACAGCTCTTTGGTCTTGGCCATAGTGGAGTTTGGAGTGTGACTGTTTGAGGTTGTGAACAGGTGTATTTTATTCTGATAACAAGTTCAAACAGGTGCTATAAATACAGGTAACGAGTGGAGGACAGAGGAGCCTCTTAAAGAATAAGTTACAGGTCTGTGAGAGCCAGAAATCTTGCTTGTTTGTAGGTGACCAAATACTTATTTTCCACCATAATTTGCAAATAAATTCATTAAAAATCCTACAATGTGATTTTCTAGATTTTTTTTTCTCATTTTGTCTGTCATAGTTGAAGTGTACCTATGATGAAAATTACAGGCCTCTCTCATCTTTTTAAGTAGGATAACTTGCACAATTGGTGGCTGACTAAATACTTTTTTTGCCCCACTGTAACACTAAGAAAATCATTAAACCAACAAAAAGCTTTACTTGAAAGGCCTATCTTTGACAAGCTCTGCATCAATATCTCAGTCTACTGTGTCAAACACCTTAGACAAATCAATGAACAAAGCAACACAATGCTGTTTAGAATCAAGTGCTTCCAGTATTAGTAACTTTCATGGTCGCCGTAGTAGTGCTGTGCTTCTTTCTAAATCCAGACTGAAACTTGTTCAGTACATTATTGGTGGATAAAAACTCCTTCAGCTACTCACTAACAAGTCAGGGCTCCGGACTGCAGCCATTTAGTCACAATTTGTGACCCTTTGACTTGTCTGTGCGAGTAAAAAAAACGTAACTGGTAGCATCAGTGCGAGCTGAACATTCATTACATGGTCACCTCACTGAAAAGTTTCAAAACATCACATTTTTTGGCGGCTAAAACCATGATTTGGTCAATAAGGAAAGTGCATTACCCTCATGATTTCTGTAATGAAAGTGTCTGCCCTGACCCTGGGCCTGCTGATGTGATGAGCAAGCCACGCTCTCTCTGTCTCCTCAGATGTGCAGTGAGGGATTGTATAACATTTGCGGGAAATGCACATCTTTGGAAGCAACTGATGTTGTTCTCAGCTTTCTGTGGGTATAATTTGTATTTGTCATCTCTAAATATGTTTGATATGGCTTTCAGATACGGAGCGAGCGAAATGTGCAATTGTGCGTCAGCCATTGCGAGTGCATAGGGTAACAGTCTACAAGCGCAACCTTTTTTTTAGGACATGACACATTTACTGTTAGATTACGACTAGCATTGGGTATTATATTTTGTGTTAGTGATCTAGCTAATGTGTTCTAAGTTTCACTTCCTCGTGTGGTGAAATAGCCCAAAAATGTATTAGCATATGATAATATTGCACATTAAGATGGAGGCAAATTCATATTTAATGAACAACAAAATTCAGAAGATTCTGGAGCCCTATTTTAACAGCAAAATATAACAACCTATTGTCAAAACACAATTCACGATAATCACTGGACTTTCTTGCACATCAAAATACAGTGCATTCGGAAAGTATTCAGAACCCCTGACTTTTTCCACATTTCTTATGTTACAGCCTTATTCTAAAAATGATTATATTCTCATTTATAGGGTGTTAAATGTAGATTGATGATGAGAAAAAACTTAGCAAAAACAGGCCCTAATCTATATATTTCACACAATACAGACATGCATTTGCTGGTCACAGATAGCTCTAAAAGAAAGGTAGGGGCGTGGATCAGAAAACCAGTCAGTACCTGGTGGGACCACCATTTACCTCAAGCAGCACGACACATCTACTTTGCACAGAGTTGATCAGGCTGTTGATTGTGGCCTGTGGAATGTTGTCTCACTCCTCAATGGCTGTGCGAAGTTGCTGGATATTGGCGGGAACTGGAGCACGCTGTGGTACACGTCGATCGAGAGCATCCCAAACATGCTCAATGGGTGACGTGTCCGAGTATGCAAGCCATGGAAGAACTGGGACATTTTCAACTTTCAGGAATTGTGTACAGATCCTTGTGACATGGGGCAGTGCATTATCATGCTGAAACATGAGGTGATGGCGGCGAATGAATTGCACGACCATGGGCCTCAGGACCTCGTCAGTGGTGCATTCAAATTGCCATCGATAAAATGCTATTGTGTTTGTTGTCCATAGCTTATACTATACATAGCCCATACTATAACCCCACCGCCACCATGGGGGACTCTGTTCACAACATTGACATAAGCAAACTGCTCTACAGTTGAAACCGGGATTCATCCATCTCCAGCATGCCAATGGCAATCGAAGGGGAGCATTTGCCCACTGAAGTCGGTTACGATGCAAATTGTAGTCAAGTCAAGACCATGGTGAGGATGACGAGCATGCAGATGAGCTTCCCTGAGACGGCTTCTGACAGAATGCGCATAAATTCTTTAGTTATACAAACCCACAGTTTCATCAGCTGTCCGGGTGGCTGGTCTCAGATGATCCCGAAGGTGAAGAAGCCGGATGTGGAGGTCCTGGGCTAGTGTGGTTGCACATGGTCTTGGATTGTGAGGCCAGTTGGATGTACTGCCAAATTCTCTAAAACTACGTTGGAGGCGGACTATGGTAGAGAAATTAATTCTCTGACAACAGCAGTGTTGGACAGTTAGTATGCCAATTGCACGCTCCCTCAAAACTAGAGATATCTTTGGCATTGTGTTGTATGACAAAACTGCACATTTTAGAGCGGCCTTTTATTGTCCCCAGCACATGATGCACCTGTGTAGGGTTACAAAGGGTTATAAACTCTGGAATTTGTGTTTGTCCACCCACCTCTTGAGGATTGACCACAAGTTCTCAATGGGATTAAGGTTTTCCTGTCCATTGACGCAAAATATCTATACTTTGTTCCCCGAACCACTTAGTTATCACTTTTTCCTTATGGCAAGGTGCTCCATCATGCTGGAAAAGGAATTGTTCGTCACCAAACTGTTCCTGGATGGTTGGGAGAAGTTGCTCTCAGAGGATGTGTTGGTACCATTCTTTATTCATGGCTGTGTTCTTAGGCAAAATTGTGAGTGAGCCCGCTCCCTTGGCTGAGAAGCAACCTCACACATGAATGGTTTCAGGATTCTTTACTGTTGGCTTGACACAGGACTGATGGTAGCGCTCACCTTGTCTTCTCCGGACAAGCTTTTTCCGGATGCCCCAAACAATCGGAAAGGGGATTCATCAGAGAAAATGACTTTACCCCAGTCCTCAGCAGTCCAATCCCTGTACCTTTTGCAGAATATCAGTCTGTCCCTGATGTTTTTCCTGGAGAGAAGTGGATTCTTTGCTGCCCTTCTTGACACCAGGCCATCCTCCAAAAGTCATTCCTGAGCAAGCTCGTACTGGTGGTGCCCCGATCCCGCAGCTGAATCAACTTTAGGAGACGGTCCTGGCGCTTGCTGGACTTTCTTGGGCGCCCTGAAGCCATCTTCACAACAACTGAACCGCTCTCCTTGAAGTTCTTGATGATCCGATAAATGGTCGATGTAGGTGCAATCTTACCGGCAGCAATATCCTTGCCTGTGAAGCCCTTTTTGTGCAAAGCAATTATGATGGTACGTGTTTCCTTGCAGGTAACCATGGTTGACAGAGGAAGAACAATAATTCGTAACCATGGTTGACAGAGGAAGAACAATAATTCCAAGCACCACCCTCCTTTTGAAGCTTCCAGTTTGTTATTCAAACTCAATCAGCATGACAGAGTGATCTCCAGCCTTGCCCTCGTCAACACTCACACCTGTGTTAACGAGAGAATCACTGACATGATGTCACCTGGTCCTTTTGTGGCAGGGCTGAAATGCAGTGGAAAAGTTTTGGGGGGATTCAGTTCATTTGAATGGCAAAGAGGGACTTTGCAATTAATTGCAATTCACGTGATCACTCTTCATAACATTCTGGAGTATATGCAAACTGCCTTCATACAAACTGAGGAACAAGACTTTGTGAAAATTAATATTTGTGTCATTCTCAAAACTTTTGGCTATGACTGTACAGCTGATTCTCAAGATCTTGCACACTAATGAGATGCTATTGAGCCCACACTACTACACTGTCTGAGCTAAGGACTACATGCTTTCTGGTAAGTTTTGATTACAATACTGGGTGGGGTGAATATATTTTATCTGACATACATTACTTTTTGTTAACTAGTAAATAGCCTACAGCAAAGTGTGTTTAAATCATTTATAACAATTTCTGCTAGATAGTTTTTTCTACCACGTGTGTTTTAGCTTGCTTGAAACTGCTAACTCAGGAGAGTTAATTCACCTGTTTCCATAAGTGTTTCATTTTAAAACATTTATCTTACAAAGGAGTTGTCTAATCTAACTGCTTAACTTCTTAGTGACAGGGGGCAGTATTTTCACGTCTGGATGAAATGCATGCCCAAATTCAACTGCCTGCTACTCAACCCCAGAAAATAAGATATGCATATTATTAATAGATTTGAATATAAAACACTCTGAAGTTTCTAAAACTGTTTGAATCATGTCTGTTAGTATAACAGAACTTATTTAGCAGGCGAAACCCCGAGGTCAAACCATTCAGATTTTTGTTTTGATGTCACTCTTTTCAATGAGATTTCATTGGGAATCCAGATTTCTAAGGGACCTTCTTGCAGTTCCTATCGCTTCCACTGGATGTCAACAGTCTTTAGAAATTGGTTGAGGTTATTCCTTTGTGTAATGAAGAAGTACGGCCATCTTGAACGAGGGCGCGTGACCAGAAAGCTAGCTACAGTTTGTTTTCTTCCTGTATTGAACACAGATCATCCCGTCTTCAATTTTATCGATTATTAACGTTACAAAATACCTAAAGATGTATTACAAAAGTAGTTTGAAATGTTTTGGCAAAGTTTACAGGTTACTTTTGAGATATTTTGTAGTCACGTTGCGCAAGTTGGAACCGGTGTTTTTCTGGATCAAACGCGCCAAATAAATGGACATTATGGATATATATCGACGGAATTAATCAAACAAAAATAACATTTGTGATGTTTATGCGACATATTGGAGGGCAAACAAAAGAAGCTTGTCAAAGGTAAGACATTAACTATATTTTTATTTCTGCGTTTTGTGTCGCGCCTGCAGGGTTGAAATATGGTTTCTCTCTTTGTTTACGGAGGTGCTATCCTCAGATAATAGCATCGTTTGCTTTTGCCTAAAAGCCTTTTTGAAATCTGACATGTTGGC
The DNA here is from genome assembly GCF_045791955.1 of Oncorhynchus clarkii lewisi. Classification (NCBI taxonomy): domain Eukaryota; kingdom Metazoa; phylum Chordata; class Actinopteri; order Salmoniformes; family Salmonidae; genus Oncorhynchus; species Oncorhynchus clarkii. The sequence goes on along the minus strand of NC_092176.1, from coordinate 6,989,611 downwards.
TGGATTCACAACAAGGGTAGCTTTAATTTGCTATCTTGATTTAATGAAAGTTTGATTTTTATAGTAATTTATTTGAATTTGGCCTCTGCATTTTATTCAGCCCCCAAAATTATTCAGCCCCCTTAAGTTAATACTTTGTAGCGCCACCTTTTGCTGCGATTACAGCTGTAAGTCGCTTGGGGTATGTCTCTATCAGTTTTGCACATCGAGAGACTGACATTTTTTCCCATTCCTCCTTGCAAAACAGCTCGAGCTCAGTGAGGTTGGATGGAGAGCATTTGTGAACAGCAGTTTTCAGTTCTTTCCACAGATTCTCAATTGGATTCAGGTCTGGACTTTGACTTGGCCATTCTAACACCTGGATATGTTTATTTTTGAACCATTCCATTGTAGATTTTGCTTTATGTTTTGGATCATTGTCTTGTTGGAAGACAAATCTCCGTCCCAGTCTCAGGTCTTTTGCAGACTCCATCAGGTTTTCTTCCAGAATGGTCCTGTATTTGGCTCCATCCATCTTCCCATCAATTTTAACCATCTTCCCTGTCCCTGCTGAAGAAAAGCAGGCCCAAACCATGATGCTGCCACCACCATGTTTGACAGTGGGGATGGTGTATTCAGCTGTGTTGCTTTTACGCCAAACATAACGTTTTGCATTGTGGCCAAAAAGTTCAATTTTGGTTTTATCTGACCAGAGCACCTTCTTCCACATGTTTGGTGTGTCTCCCAGGTGGCTTGTGGCAAACTTTAAACGACACTTTTTATGGATATCTTTAAGAAATGGCTTTCTTCTTGCCACTCTTCCATAAAGGCCAGATTTGTGCAATATACGACTGATTGTTGTCCTATGGACAGAGTCTCCCACCTCAGCTGTAGATCTCTGCAGTTCATCCAGAGTGATCATGGGCCTCTTGGCTGCATCTCTGATCAGTCTTCTCCTTGTATGAGCTGAAAGTTTAGAGGGACGGCCAGGTCTTGGTAGATTTGCAGTGGTCTGATACTCCTTCCATTTCAATATTATCGCTTGCACAGTGCTCCTTGGGATGTTTAAAGCTTGGGAAATCTTTTTGTATCCAAATCCGGCTTTAAACTTCTTCACAACAGTATCTCGGACCTGCCTGGTGTGTTCCTTGTTCTTCATGATGCTCTCTGCGCTTTTAACGGACCTCTGAGACTATCACAGTGCAGGTGCATTTATACGGAGACTTGATTACACACAGGTGGATTGTATTTATCATCATTAGTCATTTAGGTCAACATTGGATCATTCAGAGATCCTCACTGAACTTCTGGAGAGAGTTTGCTGCACTGAAAGTAAAGGGGCGGAATAATTTTGCACCCCCAATTTTTCAGTTTTTGATTTGTTAAAAAAGTTTGAAATATCTAATAAATGTCGTTCCACTTCATGATTGTGTCCCACTTGTTGTTGATTCTTCACAAAAAAATACAGTTTTATATCTTTATGTTTGAAGCCTGAAATGTGGCAAAAGGTCGCAAAGTTCAAGGGGGCCGAATACTTTCGCAAGGCACTGTAACTGGTTCACCTCTGATGCTCACAGACAATGTGTATTGAACTGAAGGCAGTCATCATTTATCTTGGACCACAGAAGGTATTTGCATGAAGGCCGCTTGGTCTAAAGTGGAGGAGTCCTACCCTCACATCACACCCATTGGCTGTGCTGCTCATGCATTGAATCTGCTCCTCAGGGACATCATGTAACTGACAACAATGGATACACTCTACAAGAGAGCCAAGGAAATGGGTAGGTATGTGAAGGGTCATCAAGTTGTAGCAGAAATCTACCTCACCAAGCAAAGTGAGAAGAATAGAGCACCACATTGAACCTGCCCAGCAACACCCATTGGGGTGGTGTTGTCATCATGTTTGACAGTCTCCTGGAGGGAAAGGAGTCTCTCCAAGAAATGGCCATATCACAGTCTGCCGATATAGACAGCCCCATCAAGAGGATCCTCCTGGGTGATGTATTTTGGGAGAGAGTGGTAAGCAGCCTGAAAATCCTGAAACCTATAGTAGTAGCCATTGCACAGCTTGCGGGAGACAGTGCCATCCTGTCTGATGTTCAGACTCTGCTTGCAGATGTAAGAGAAGAAATCCGTACTGCCCTGCCCACTTCACTGTTGCTCCAAGCAGAGGAAACTGCAGTTCTGAAATACATCAAAAAGCTTGAAGACTTCTGCCTGACGCCCATACACAGTGTACATGTTGGACCCCAAGTATGCTGGCAAGAGCATCCTGTCTGGTGCAGAGATCAACAAGGCCTATGGTGTCATCACAACCGTGTCTCGCCACCATGGCCTGGATGAGGGCAAAGTTCTTGGCAGTCTGGCGAAATACACTTCCAAGCAAGGGCATTGGGATGGAGATGTAATATGGCAGTCGTGCAAACATATCTCATCGGCCACCGTGTGGAAGGGACTTAGTGGATCTGAGGCTCTTTCCCATGTTGCCTCCACCATCCTCCAAATCCCACCAACATCAGCCGCCTCAGAGCGCAACTGGTCCTTGTTTGGGAAACCACACACCAAAGCACGCAAAAGGCTGACCAATACAAGGGTTGAAAAATGCTTTTTGAGCCTGACAACAAGCCATCCTCAACAAGGTTGGAAAGTGACAGTAAAGATGAGGCCTCAGAGTCTGATGTTCAAGAGGTGGACATTGAGGATGTCCAGGGAGAAGACATGGGAGCCTGAGAGGAAGACAATCAAAGCTTTAGTTTGTAGACTAATTTTACAGATGTTGAAAATGTTTTTTGGAGATGCGATGGATCATTGGTGATCATTCAATATTCCCTTTCTTTTGTTGTCCAGTGATATCATCCCATGTGAAGAGTCAACTAATTTAATTAAAGTTAAATTCGTAACTAAATAGTATTTTTTATTTTTTTTATTATTGGAAGGCTTTAATCATTTGCAATTATGTCTACTCATTAGAGGTAAAAGGTTTATGTTTCTGTCTCCATATTATATGGTAAATATAGCAAATAATGCAAAAAACATCCACAATAGTATTAATATTACATTTGCATATATTTCTGTTAATTCCCATATATTCCTGTTAATTCCCACCTTTGAATATTCCCCAAAATGTGGAACCCTACACCTGTTTAAGGATCATGCTCTTTAATCAGCTTCTTGATACAGTGCCTTGCAAAAGTATCCATCCCCCTTGGCGTTTTTCCTATTTTATTGCATTACAACCTGTAATTTAAATGGATATTTATTTGGATTTCATGTAATGGACACACACAAAATAGTCAAAATTGGTGAATTAAAAATTAAAATTAAAATTAACAAAAATTCTACAAAAAATGGAAAAGTGGTGCATGCATACGTATTCACCCCTTTGCTATGAAGCCCCTAAATAAGATCTGGTGCAATTTATTACCTTCAGAAGTCACATAGTTAGTTAAATAACATCCACCTGTGTGCAATCTAAGTATCACATGATCTCAGTATATATATACAGCTGTTCTGAAAGGCCCCAGAGTCTGCAACACCACTTAGCAAGGGGCACCACCAAGCTAGCGGCACCATGAAGACCAGTGAGCTATCAAAACAGGTCAGCGACAAAGTTGTGGAGAAGTACAGAGAAGGGTTGGGTTATAAAAAAAAGATCAAACTTTGAACATCCCACAGAGTACCATTGAATACATGATTTAAAAAATTGAAAGAATATGGCACCAAAACAAACCTGCCAAGAGATGGCCACCCACCAAAACTCATGGACCATTTAATCAGAGGCAACAAAGAGACCAAAGATAACCCTGCAGGAGCTGCAAAGCTCCACAGCAGAGATTGGAATATCTGTCCATAGGAACACTTTAAGACATACACTCCACATAGCTGGGCTTTACGGAAGACTGGCCAGGAAAAGCCATTGCTTAAAGGAAAAAAATAAGCAAAAGCATTTGGTGTTCGCCAAAAGGCATGTAGGAGACTCCCCAGACATATGGAAGACGGTACTCTGGTCAGATGAGACTAAAATTGAGCTTTTTGGACATCAAGGAAAATGCTATGTCTGGCGCAAACCCAACACCTCATCACCCTGAGAACACCATCCACACAGTGAAGCGTGGTGGTGGCAGCATCATGCTGGGGGGATGTTTTTCATCGTCAGGGACTGGGAAACTGGTAAGGGATGGATGGCGCTAAATACAGGGAAATTATTGAGGGAAACCTGTTTCAGTCTTCCAGAGATTTGAGACTGGAACAGAGGTTCACCTTCCAGCAGGACAATGACCCTAGGCATACTGCTAAAGCAACACTAGTGGTTTAAGGGGAACATTTAAATGGCCTAGTCAAAGCCCAGACCTCAATACAATTGAGAATATGTGGTATGACTTAGATTGCTGTACACCAGCAGAACCCATCAAACTTGAAGGAGCTGGAGCAGTTTTGCCTTGAAGAATGGCCAAAAATCCCAGTGGCTAGATGTGCCGAGCTTATAGAGACATACCCCAAGAGACTTGCCGCTGTAATTGCTGCAAAATGTGGCTCTACAAAGTATTGCATTTTTGGGGGTGAATAGTTATGCACGCTCAAGTTCTGTTTTGGCTTATTTCTTGTTTATTCCACAAAAAATATTTAGCATTTTCAAAGTGTTTAACTCAAACGATACAAACTCCCCCCAAAAATAAATTTTAATTCCAGGTTGTAAGGAAACAAAATAGGAAAAAGCCACTGTATGCCACACCTGTCAGGTGGATGGATTATCTTGAGAAATGGTAAATAACAGGGATGTAAAAAAAATTTGAGAGAAGATTTGTGCATATGGAACAATTCTGGGTTATTTTATTTCAGCTCATGAAACATGGGACCAACACTTAACATGTTGCGTTTATATTTTTGTTCAGTGTAGAAAAAAACTTTTTTGCAGCATTGAGGCACGTTAGACCATTCCTTCTGGGAGTTCAACTTTTGCTTTCACATCAAAGTAATGTGAACTTGGCTAGCTACACGTTTCACAATTTAAAATACATTCAAAATAGAGGTGCCTACAAGAATGGCAGTATGTTTTGTTTTGCTAGCTAACGTTAGATGCTATGACAAATGTCACTTGCGCGCGCACACTTTATTTAGCAATGGTCTGTATAAGCTAGGCTAACGTTGCGCACACACACCATTTACACTTCAGCTAAGTCATGGATACTAGCTAGTTGGAAATAACTTTTTAGTTAGATAACATTCATTCCTCACGCCTATCTAGCACGCTAACTTGTGTGTTTACAACAAAGATGTACCTAGCTAACGTTAGCACTTAACGTTACAGCTACTCACTTCAAGTCGCGATTCACAGACTGCAGGTTATCTTGAAACTCGGTAATAAAAACCTTTTCGCGTCCTTCGAGGGTTTCTTTGTTTTTCATCCCATCTTTCAGAGAGTCAAAAACCCTTGTTACACTTGAACGAAGTGCCTGAATAGCACTTATTGCTTGAGAAAATGCTTCTAAATTCACACCAACGTTCATTGCGTCCGCCATTTTTTTTCGCACGCTGAGATGAACGTCGCATAAACACCGTCATCGAGATGCAGTGCGTAGCAAGGGAAATGTAGTTCACGCTTTCCATGCCTGCTGTCTTCTCATTTGCTCACTGCCAGTATACATTTGCCCATTCAACTACTTCTTAAATCATTTTTAACTACCTTTTATATTGCTGTCTACAAACATTGTGCATTGTCAGTGTCCGTGTCTGTCTGTGACAATAATTTGGCCTCGGATGACCTATAGAAATGTGGAGGCTGTTTACACCCATTGGTCTGTGTGGCCACGCATCAGGACCATGGACAGCTCAACTTAGTGTTCTTCCATGGGAAGCCCCCTTAGGCTTTGATGTTGTTACTTCAAATACACCCATCCAAAAGTTGCAAATTAAGGGTTTTGGCTGCTTTTTAAAAATGTGTTTTTACTATCCAGCTTAATTGGGTATTAAGTAGGCTAATGAAATTGTCAACAATGTAAATAGAATAAGTTAGTTTGTTAAAATTATACATATAAAAAATATATAGCCAATTTTATAGGCTATATATGCAATATATGTTTTGCTCAGAACTTGAGTAGCCAAATTAAAATCAACCACGGGCCAAATTTGCCACACGGCTCCCTGTTGGGGATTGGTTGTGGTAGATTTTATTTGGCCACCCAAGTTATCTGAGCTATGTATATATCCTATAAATTGGCTATATATTTTTTCTATGTATAATTTTCACTGTAAAATCACCAGGAAATCAGCTCAAATGGATTTTAACTTTGGAAATCCGTTCACAATTATTCCCACGCATCAATAGAGACATATGCGATCGTATCCCAATGTAATCAAGGTTTGAAATTATTCTGTTTTTGTCAAATACTATATCTGTTTGGGATTCTTGCAGTCAATTTGCAGTGTTCAAATTATTTATAACTATGTTCTGGCCGCTGACCATCCGCTCAAGAGAAACCGTTACAAAATTGGGGACGCCTGCACTGTGTTGAATATGCATGCGCTAATGCTTTAAGAGCCATATAGGAACTTCAAGTTGTTTAACTGTTAAACAGTGTTGTGTTAGCCTATTGCTTAGCGAAAACTAGAGATCCTTATGTCTGCCTTGAGTGATTTTTGAGCTGCTCCTTTAAGCAGGACGGGTAGCCCGATCGGCTCATGGGGTGGTTATATTTCTGACCGGTAAAAGTTGCGTACCTGCTTCACACACACGTAGTTTGCAAATCAGATACTGATAGCTAAATGTGGAAACGAGAAGAGAGCAGGAGAACAATGGCAGGAGGGAATTTATGAAATAAGCGAGTGTGTTTATGCATAGGGGAAAGTGAGGTCGAGAGAGAGAGAGAGAGAGAGAGAGAGAGCGAGCTCTTTCCTTCTGCCCTTGAGCGCCTAGGACAAAACCGAAATCGCAAAAAGTAACGGAACATTAATTGAGGCAGTACCACTTCTGGAAAAAGTATTGAAATATAATATATTTCGAACAAGAAGTCAACTATTGTGCGTACGGGATGTATGGGATACCATCCTAACGCACTGCTTTCCTCAAAGTATAAAAACAGAAGGGAAACAAACAGAAGGGGAGAGCATCTCATCTAATCCTCTTACAGAAGGGAATACGGTAACGTTAAGCTTTATTTCAACGACGAACCAATGCTGAGGCTTTTGAATGCTGCTAACACTTTTGCAAAGGATGCACCCATGACAGAAAGATCCTATTTTCCCGGAGCAATTTGGTAAGTGTTCGAGTTCCACCGTGAACATAGAGGATAGTAACTGTTGTAACCGTGCACCTTCAAAATTGTATAGGACTATAATGCTTATAATCTTGCAACCAGTGACTTGCTACAGTTGTTTCTTATAATCAACCATTATAGCCTACATTTGAAGGCAGCATTAGGCTACACACTTCAGAGAATTTCAGAGGTTTGGAAAGTGCATCAACGTAAAGAACATCAGTTGTCCACATTATAGGACAAGTCCAAACATGATACCATTTGATCAAATTAGTTATTTTTATTTGCCAATTGTAGACTACAGCCTAGGTCTGTCACCATCTGCCAGTGAGAAGTTCTCGACAATTATATTACCTCTGATGGCAATAGTTGGCAAAGCCAAGAGCGCAACAGACTGTCTGTGGGGACGAGGGTATATATTTTTTTACTTGCAGTTATGTTTGGGAAATTCCTTAATTAGGGTAGTCTTGTGAATATAGATTGGTTGTGAAAACAAACATGAAAGGTTACAATATTATTTATTTGTAAGCTACGGTATAGCCTACCGATATTAATTTGAACAGATTTCAAATGGGTTCAAGTTCCTCTAATGAAAGATATGTTTAACCTAATTGCTAGTTGTAAAAACGAAATAAAATAATCTGTATAGTAGCAGTAGCTTATTAGATATAGTTTTAGTTTGCCTTTTTTGTGTGGAAATGTGAGTGGCAATTTCACCCCCAAAAAGTTAAATGTTTAATAAATTATTGTATTTTCTCCTTCTCAATATAGCCAACGATGGAGCATGTAAATACTTCCTTTGACTGACGTGAAAACACAACAAAATCTCATCTAGAGAGCTTCTGAGTGGACAGCGGGAATATTCTCAATGCTCTACTCATGGACATATCGACTGCTTTTAGCATGGCTTGCCTGGAGTGCCAAAGGGGGTCGATCTGAGAAAGATTTAGCGTTGTATACATTTCTAATAAAATAAGTTATTGTAACTATAATTTAAAGTAATACTTTAATTTGAATTGTTTTTAACATAAGATAACAAATACTTCAAAACAGAAGTGTAACTTATTTAGGCAGGCATACATTTGTATACAAAACCAGCAGAGTTGTAAGGCTGTATCCTGCAAGCGGCATGTCTCTCCCAACATGAAAACCAACCGGATTCCAAGCTGATCCTCTCCCTGTGTGGACCGACGGTGGCACCACTTCCCTCTTCCCTCCGGACTCTCGGTCTGGGACCATGGGTGTGGTCTCTACGAGTGCCATGCTCTCACAGGTGCTTTTTCTTTTGCACTTTGTTACTCTGACCCTTGGCCAGTATGACATATGCAAGTCGCTGTTTAGTACGGACGATGGACCAACATGGGAGTTTTATGCGTGCCAGCCAAAACCAATGGCTATGAAGGAGTTCGTGCAAATTAGAGTGGATCCTCCTGGCATCACTTGCGGCAACCCCCCGGAGAGGTTCTGTACCCTGGTAAGTTTAAGTTTGAATTCAGTTGGTGTAACCACCAGCACTAGTTTTATACTTAGATGATTTTTATAGGCCTACACTTTGAAGTTTTGTCTATCAAAAAGAGTGATGAAAAACTGACATGGAAGGTTTTCCTAGATATTAGGATATCGTTAGGGTATCTGATCCTAGATATGAGATGAGAAACTTTGATCTCGAACAAGATGGCAGGAATATGTACCTTTTCTATGAGACAACTCGGGACATAAGAGTTGAAACCTACTTTCAGTAGGCTACTTGTTATTATAGTGAAAATGCAAACAAGACTTCAAGACACAATTACATTTATTTTGGAATCACTGCCTCAATAGATACACTACATGGCCAAAAGTATGTGAATACCTGCTCGTCGAACATCTCATTCCAGAAATTATAGGTATTAATATGGAGTTGGTCCCCCTTTGCTGTTGCAACAGCCTCCACTCTTCTGGAAAGGCTTTCCACCAACATTTCTGCGGGGAGTTGCTTCCATTCAGCCACAGGAGCCCCCTCCCCTCACCCCCGACAGTGGATTGCGCACTGAGATGGAACAGAGCAAATAGGCTTTTCAACGCAATAGCTTTAGCTGGTGGTAATTTGTGGAATAGACATCAGCTGGAATGCGGTTTTATCCAATCAGCATCCAGGATTAGACCCAACCGGTGTATAAACCAATAGAATAGATTAGAACAGAACAGAATAGTGCTATAGAATAACTTAAATAATAAAATACACATGCTATTTATATTTTCTATAAAGATTAAATATGACTAAATGAAAAAATATAGCAGCAGCAATATTCAATTAAACGAATCATTTCTGCTTTGGCCTGCTGTTTTCAGAATGAAACACACTAAGTCTACACGACAGTATATCAGGTTATTTAACCAAGTTAATTTTGTTTGTCTCAAACAATATCATTAGATTAGGTTTGTTATTGTGTTTGTGCCTCCCTACAGGGAATCACACCTTGAGTGATACCGTTTATTTATAACGCTGTTTAACACTCTAGCAGTATGAGCGGTGCAACACCATGAGCTCATATGAATAGTAACTTTAGGGTTATAAATGTACATTTATATGTAGTATTTTGTATCCTGTAAAGCTGTAAGCTTGAGTGTACTATATATACACTGCTCAAAAGTAAAGGGAACACTTAAACAACCCAATGTAACTCCAAGTCAATCACACTTCTGTGAAATCAAACTGTCCACTTAGGAAGCAACACTGATTGACACTAAATTGCACATGCTATTGTACAAATGGAATAGACAACAGGTGGAAATTATAGGCAATTAGCAAGACACCCCCAATAAAGGAGTGGTTCTGCAGGTAGGGACCACAGACCACTTCTCAGTTCCTATGCTTCCTGGCGGATGTTTTGGTCACTTTTGAATGCTGGCGGTGCTTTCACTCTAGTGGTAGCATGAGACGGAGTCTACAACCCACACAAGTGGCTCAGGTAGTGCAGCTCATCCAGGATGGCACATCAATGCGAGCTGTGGCAAGAAGGTTTGCTGTGTCTGTCAGCGTAGTGTCCAGAGCATGGAGGCGCTACCAGGAGACAGGCCAGTACATCAGGAGACGTGGAGGAGGCCGTAGGAGGGCAACAACCCAGCAACAGGACCGCTACCTCCGCCTTTGTGCAAGGAGGAGCACTGCCAGAGCCCTGCAAAATGACCTCCAGCAGGCCACAAATGTGCATGAGTCTGCTCAAACGGTCAGAAACAGACTCCATGAGGGTGGTATGAGGGCCCGACGTCCACAGGTGGGGGTTGTGCTTACAGCCCAACACCGTGCAGGACGTTTGGCATTTGCCAGAGAACACTAAGATTGGCAAATTCGCCACTGGCGCCCTGTGCTCTTCACAGATGAAAGCAGGTTCACACTGAGCACATGTGACAGACGTGACAGAGTCTGGAGACGCCGTGGAGAACGTTCTGCTGCCTGCAACATCCTCCAGCATGACCGGTTTGGCGGTGGGTCAGTCATGGTGTGGGGTGGCATTTCTTTGGGGGGCCGCACAGCCCTCCATGTACTCGCCAGAGGTAGCCTGACTGCCATTAGGTACCGAGATGAGATCCTCAGACCCCTTGTGAGACCATATGCTGGTGCGGTTGGCCCTGGGTTCCTCCTAATGCAAGACAATGCTAGACCTCATGTGGCTGGATTGTGTCAGCAGTTCCTGCAAGAGGAAGGAATTGATGCTATGGACTGGCCCGCCTGTTCCCCAGACCTGAATCCAATTGAGCACATCTGGGACATCATGTCTCGCTCCATCCACCAACGCCACGTTGCACCACAGACTGTCCAGGAGTTGGCGGATGCTTTAGTCCAGGTCTGGGAGGAGATCCCTCAGGAGACCATCCACCACCTCACCAGGAGCATGCCCAGGCATTGTAGGGAGGTCATACAGGCACATGGAGGCCGCACACCCTACTGAGTCTCATTTTGACTTGTTTTAAGGACATTACATCAAAGTTGGATCAGCCTGTAGTGTGGTTTTCCACTTTAATTTTGAGTGTGACTCCAAATCCAGACCTCCATGGGTTGATAAATTTGATTTCCATTGATCTTTTTTGTGTGATTTTGTTGTCAGCACATTCAACTATGTAAAGAAAAAAGTATTTAATAAGAATATTTCATTCATTCAGATCTAGGATGTGTTATTTTAGTGTTCCCTTTATTTTTTTGAGTAGTGTGTGTGTGTGTGTATATATATATATATATATATATATGGTATGCTCCTGTTTTTTGGGAGAGTGCTGACATGGGTGAGGTTCATTTCTATAAGAGAGGCTGACAATGTTGCTGTGGGAATCCAGCCGAGGGCTTGATTGTAAAACAAGCAAATATATGATTTGTCCAGCTGGGTTGTACTTTTGGAACCCATGAAGAGAGGACGATCAAACCATGATCACAGAGCATACCATATACAATTTTATAGTGTGTTACCTGAAACTCCTGGTTATCAATTGTTATATAGCCTTAGACTTGTCAATCACTCACTCTGATTTGAGCATCTGTCTTTGTGGTAAGAGACAAGTCACTGTTAACATCCTAAATATCACCAATGGTAATTATGATCATCACATTGCAACTAAACATGCAGAAATATGTAGCATCCACCTGTGTAATGCTAATCGCAGCTTTTTTTTTTGTGCCAGATTACTAACTACACATTGGATGTGGTAGTGGAGAGGTTAGCCTGGATTTTGCCAAATTGAAGCTGGGGATAATTAGAGAGAGCTATGATAGCATGAGCCAGGTTGGGACTTTAGTCAGGACATGGGTACCATCCAATCTCTTGCCATGAGTGTTAAGAGATCTTTGGAGACCACAGGATGTCCGGACTGACAGTCAAGGTTTATGTCTCGTCCAATGAAAGGCACCCTGTGCAGGGTAGCTTCCTCATCACTTCCCCCCCGGGGGAATTTGTCCACCTTACACCCCTCAACTGGCTCTCCAACATCAATTCCAGCAGCAACTTGATTTTGCCATGCATTCTCCCATCCAAGCCCTGACCAGGTCCAACCCTGCTTAGCTTTAGACGGAAGCCAGGGATGCAGCAGGTTGGTTTGGCTGTTGGCATACTGTTAAGCCTACTACTTCAAGAAATGCTGATCAGCCACAATATGATTCTTAATGACCATTGACCAGTTTAAAGTGAAAGACTTGTTGGCCTCTCTTTGGCCCCAAAGTAGTCTAGTCATGAACATTTTATGAAATGTAAAGTGGCCTCCTGTTGACTGTGCTGTTGAAGAAGGAAGACTCAGTGTCGACGTGCTTCTATGGCAAGAAGCTCTTTGGTAAATTATCGTTCCTCCAGTGATCTGACCATTCATCTTATGGAAAGGTAAATGTGCCATGAGTGGCCCATTACCAAAGGGCTACCCAATACAGCTAGACACAGTCGCATATTTAGACTTGCCATGACTCATACAGTGCAATATGATAGTGTTCTGTAGCCCATTTTACATCAATTACATGCTTTGGACTTGTCAATTGAGTGCACTCAATTGACAACGTTTTTCATGCTTTCCTTTCGGAAAGCAACATCATTGATTAGAATAAGCCATCCCCAGAATGAGTATGCTGGCTTTCGTTGGAAAGCTTTCTGGCTCATGAATGATTTAGAGCACATTTCAGCCACTAGGCCCCTCAGGAGATGCCGTTGCATTTTTAGTCAGTGCCCCCCCCCCCCCCCCCCCATGCATGATGTTAGCTGGTGCTGGGAGGGGGGTGCACTCTGTGTGTAGCATTGCTTAATGAGCAGAGGAGGGAAGGAGGGAGGGAGCTAAGCAAAACGACAAATCTCGACCCACTACTGATGTAATTACACACACATTGAAAGACGAAGAGAGGAGCCAGACCTTGTCCGTAACTGAAGTGAGGCATCACTACCACTCTCCATCCTGTGACCTCAAATGATTAATTACAAGTACTCTTTTCAACAGTAATGGTTGCAACATATTAGATATAATCCTGCCCCACATTGCATTTGCTCATTTTAAAATGCCCAAACAGCAGGAACTAAAAATAACAGTGCAGGTTGCAGCACAGCAGTGGAGTGCACTATAGTAAGGACTTCAATTTGGTACGCTATTTGCAGTAGGTTAAAACACATGTTCAGATTAGATCATGTGAGGATATGTCACCATATTTATCCTACCGGTGGAGAGTTAATGTATTGTCACTAACGTGCCGCTTTGGTCAGTTCTGTCCTGTGTCATTCATTTTACATGAGTCCTGGCAGCTTCAGCCCCTTGTCCTGTGTTCCCAAAGGGTAGCGATTTCATCCCGTTTCACATTTCCCACATGCAATCATCTCCATTCGCCTGTTTTCATGCCACTGCAGGTCCTGGATGATTCTTCAAATTAAGTTGTGCGTATGATAATCCTCTGTCATCCTTTCAGGGAGATACAATATTCTTCAAGAAAGGTTTTTGATTGATTACATTCTAATTTATGCTGATGACCACAGATGAACAACTTTTTAATGGTGCTATGAACATAATACAGTGTGAAATGGTGTGTGTGTGTGTGTGTGTGTGTGTGTGTGTGTGCGCGCGCGCGCAGATTTAAAACAGTAGGCAGTGGCCCGTGCTGGGACAGGTGAGGGTCTTGTGCGGCCTGTTTTGTCTCTGGTATAATTAGGCTGCTGTTTTCCAGATGTTGTATCAGGAGCTTCCTTCACATTAATTAAGTCAAGCGAGGAAACGCATCTCACCAGCTGAGGGAATAGCAGCTCTAAACACTAGCTTCCCATACAGTACATGGCTCAATGCTCCCCATCTACACCAATGCAGTTGGGCATGTTTGTGGACTGAGGTACCGTCCAAATCTCTGGGCTCAACTGCCTTTCTAGTTTTATCATCCTGGTCCTCTCGTTTCGACTCGTCTCCTCTTACATGACCTCTCCTCTCCATTTCCGCAACACACACTTTTTGTCTCTTCCTCATCCTTCCCATCTATTTCGGTCAGTGCAGGTCCACAGATGTCCTTCTGATTGGACTTAACAATGTCAACTGGACTCTGACTCAGTGAATAAACTGGCCAGGTCTTCTTCAGGAGAGAGGTCAGTGATCCCCAGCCACTCACAGTCAGGGTGTCTGAACCTCATCGATGGAGCTGCCTTCCTAATGCCATCAAACCACAGCTTAAAGGGGAGATCAGTGGAGGGCTTCCACTCTAGCAGAGAGGAAAAACCCTCTGTTGTCAATGAGGATAGAATGTTGGATTATCTCAAACACACAAGAAACCTATTGGTCAGTGAAAGGGGATCAAAGTGCGTGGTTCTCCTCCAGTGTGTGTGAGAGAGAGAGAGATAGAGAGAGAGATCCATTCTGAATTCCCTGAGGCTGTCACTGAGAGGTGGGCAAACAGTCTACTTAGCACTGGGTTGCTCTTTAACTGTGACAGGAATCCAGTGTGGATAATTGCTGGAGCGGTTTAGTGGTGAAAGCCACCTGGTGTAGCAGTTGAACTGGATTTGTGTGCTCTGCAGAAGGAGGCAAGGATTGTGGGCTAAAGGTAGAAGAAGCTGAGGCTCTGGCTTGGGCACCTGTTGTGTGTGGCTCTCATAACACCATTGACATAAAGGGGAAAGAATGTACAGTACATTACCAAAAGTATGTGGACACCTGTTCGTCGAACATCTCATTCCAAAATCATGGGCATTAATATAGAGTTGGTCACCCCTTTGCTGCTATAACAGCCTCCACTCTTCTGGGAAGGCTTTCCACTAGATGTTAGAACTTTGCTGCTGGGACTTGCTTCCATTCAGTCATAATTAGGCCTGGCTCACAGTTGGCGTTCCAATTCATCCCAAAGGTGTTTGATGGGGTTGAGGTCAGGGCTCTGTGCAGGCCAGTCAAGTTCTTCCACAATGATCTCGACAAACCATTTCTGTATGGACCTTGCTTTGTGCATGTGGGCATTGCTATGCTGAAACAAGAAAGTGTCTTCCCCTGACTGTTGCCACAAACTTGAAAGCACACAATCGTCTAGAATGTCATTGTAATGCTGCAGTGTTAAGATTTCCCTCCACTGAAACTAAGGGGCCTAGCCTGAACCATGAAAAACAGCCCCAGACCATTATTCCTCCTCCACCAAACTTTACAGTGGCACTATGCATTGAGGCAGGTAGCGTTCTCCTGGCATCTGCCATACCTAGAGTCCAATGGTGGCGAACTTTACACCACTCCAGCCAGTGCTTGGCTGCTCAGCCATGGAAACCCATTTCATGAAGCTCGCAACGAACAATTATTGTGCTAACGTTGCTTCCAGAGGCACTTTGGAACTCAGTAGTGAGTTTTGCAACCGCAGAAAATATGATTTTTACTCGCTACGCGCTTCAGCACTCGGCGGTCCCGTTCTGTGCGCTTGTGTGGCCTACCACTTCACAGCTGAGCCGTTGTTGCTCCTAGACATTTCCACTTCACAATGACAGCACTTATATTTGACCGGGGCAGCTCTAGCAGGGGAGAATTTTGACTAACTGACTTGTTGGAAATGTGGCATCCTATTAAGGTGCCACGTTGAAAGTCACTGAGCTCCTTAGTAAGGCCATTCTACTGCCAATAGCCTGCCTGGAGTGCCATGTTTTTAAATGTTTGATTGGTTAAATTGCAACAGGCAAGCTCAATCAAACACAGATACTATTTGAAATGTTCTCAAATACTGTATCTGAACCCAGGCCTGGAAACCGTGTGAGTGAGGATGACTGTTGATGACAAGACGTGTGACAGTTTGCACTCAGGCCGACCAATGTGACACTGGGATTTAGAGGTCAGGGATGACCACTTGGTAGGCAACCCCCCATGTTAATCCATTCTGTGTGTAATCCATGTGTGTCAGTAGAGCAGTGTTACAGCTTCAAGGTAAAGTGAAACATCTATGACACTGTTGAAGCTATATAATGTCGGACTTTAAGGTATGCAACGCATTTCACTAGTCTCGCTGATCTTTTTTGGAGTGATGATGAAATTTGATTCAATGCAACACTGTAATTTACAATGTGCATTAAATTAGTGTCATTGTAACCAGATTATGTGCAATTATCACCCTGTATGTAGGAATTTCCAGATGGCTATTCACCAAACAGAGCTCACAAACTGTTTCATGGGGACATATGGTGAGCATGTTGGGACAAGCACACAGACATGGTCTCAGGGGGACCTGAGGTTGACCAGATTGTTTTGGAAAATCTGTTTCCTGGTTGTTTCATGTTGCTTGGGTGTATTTTTTTTGGTGGGGCTAGTAGCCTATATAAGATTTTTTTTTTATTTTTTTTTATTTTATCTGACTTATTTCTCATTCGCAAAGACATGCAAAGAACCAATAAATACTATGAAAAACATCAGTTATGTAGCCTACTTTGAGTATGCAGGAACCTTTTAGGGAGTCATTCTTCTGAGTCATATATTCTATGCTGAATACTAGCAAAGAACTCGTTCAGTGTGGAGGATATAGAATGTTAACAAGTGATGAGCTAGTAAATGTTTTCTATTTTCTAATGGGGAAGGGAGATGAACAGTGTTTTCCAACATTAACCAGTTTTCTTTCCCCCCCATCTCCCTCTTTCAGGAGAACCCCTACCTGTGTAGTGACGAGTGTGACGCCTCCAACCCGGACCTGGCTCACCCTCCCCAGCTGATGCAGGATCGTGAGCGCAGCGGCCTCATCACCTATTGGCAGACGGTGACATGGAGCCGCTACCCGGAGCCCCTGCTGGCCAACATCTCCCTGGCCTGGAACAAGAGCCTGGAGTTGACCGACGACATTCAGGTCACCTTCGAGTATGGCCGCCCCACCATGATGGTGCTGGACAAGTCCCTAGACAAAGGGCGCACCTGGCAGCCCTACCAGTTCTACGCCGACGACTGCATGGAAGCCTTCGGCATGCCCGCTAAGCGGGTGCAGGACCTGTCGGCCACCAATGTGACGCGGGTCATCTGCACAGAGCAGTACTCTCGCTGGGTGGGCTCCAAGAACGAGAAGGTGCTGCGCTTCGAGGTGATGGCACGCTTCACTATCTTCACAGGGCCCAAGCTGCTCAACATGGACAGTCTGTACACACGCATGGAGAGTATGAAGGGCCTGAGGGACTTCTTCACTTTCACCAACCTGAGACTGAGGCTGCTGAGGCCGGCCCTGGGGGGAACCTACGTCCAGAAAGACAACCTCCTCAAATACTTCTACGCCATCTCCAACATAGAGGTACCAGCCAGGTAAATACTCACACCTACTTCTCTTTGCCTTATTGGACAATATCTCTGGCAAAGATATTTGAGTCACAGTCTATTTTGTGATCAATTGAGAAAATGCACAGTCCTAATGGTATACTGTACAGTATCTTACGCTGTACACCAGAGGAGGCTGGTGGGACGAGCTATAGGAGGACAGGCTCATTGTGATGCCTGGAATGGAATTAATGGAACAGTATCAAACACATGACCCATTCATTCCATTCCAGTCATCACAATGAGTTTGTCCTCCTATAGCTCCTCCCACCAGCCTCCTCTGCTCTATATTAGTAAGAAAAGAGTGCCCAATATTTTAGCTTCTGATAAGGAGCTGTGGAGGAAGTTGTCTGAAACAAAAACTGGTTTGATTCTGTTAAATAAACGGCCACTCTCTTCCTGCTGACAGTCAATTCTATAGCAATCCAATCTCAGTGCTTAATTCAGTAACCTTTGCGAATATAAATATTGATAAATTAATGAATTAGTCTCTCCTGGCAACATTGCATTGCCCAAACCTCCGGTAATACGAGCCGTCAATCAATAGTTATTCCTGTATGTCAAATAGCAAATTGTTTTTAAAGGGAGTTGGGGATGGGGTTTGGAGGAGTTGAGTGGTCAAATGGACACATGGAGATAAGGTAAAGAGCCCATGACTGATGTTCACTGGTTTATAATGATCAGGGAATAGAGGAGAAATGTTAAGCTAATACCTACCGGAAAATTGTTGTTGGATATTTTATCCATCCCTTAGTATTGGGAAGCGCTTGCAGTGTTTGAATGATTGGGATGGGATGGCCTCCCTGAAGGCTGTGTGTGTGTGTGTGTGTGTGTGTGTGTGTGTGTGTGTGTGTGTGTCAATAAATGGACTGCAAACACTGAGAGAAATGGCCTAGGGCTTTGTAATGACATCAGGCCCATCAGCACAGGGACAGAACTGCCGCCGTTGCCTCCTCCACCACCTCCTCTGCTCCTCCTCCCATTCCTCCTCCGCCTCCCCTCCTCCTCCCCCCTTTCTCTCTCCCCCTCCTCCTCCCCCTCTCCACGGCTCATTTCCCCTTGACATGAGGAGCGCAGATAATGAACCGGTGATTAAACCTAATCGGGTAGAGCAACAAAAGCCAAGGCCCCCTAATTGAGTAAGATGCTACTTGTGAAAGGCAGGCTAAATTGTTTTATAATTTCCTATTTTGATGAAATCTGATTTGAGCCTTGTTTCAGGGATTTTGTTCTGAACTCTTCTGATAATGCTTGGACATTTAGATTATGCTTGTTCACAAAGGCTGCCGTGGTAATTGATATTTCCACCGGATAGCACTCTATTTATAGCCCTATACAGAAGAAATATAGAAAATCCAGAATCATACAATGCGAAAGATGTATCATTAGTCAGAGCAACAAACATCCTCATCAGGTTCCTTTGGCTATTGCAAAGATTCTCTGATGTCGTCCGTTCTAAGTGGCAGTTTGAAGTGGCCCCAAGGAGAAAGGACCACAGCTTGCATGTCCCTTCGCTTGCACAAACTTCTTTGAGAAACACCCGGACGAGAGCAAACCAGATGTATCCGTTTGTCCCATTCTGTCCTTGCACCGTTTTTTAAAAGGATAGAGAAAAAAAAATAATAATAAAAAAAAAAATAAGGAAACCATCCTCAGACCTTCGCTCTGGTCACTCTTAGCGTACACGGGATCTTTATTTTCCCACCGGCTGAAATGAATCTGCCAGCTCCAAAAACAAGCACACCACAGGCGCTCACGCCTGTTGCGGCAGCATCTAAATAATCACCAGCTGGGTTGGATTAAGTTGAGTAGAAGTAGAAACATTACAAGTAATAATGGCGTGAAGCCTGTCTGTGTCCAGAAGGCATTTGAAAACCCTCGGTTTGTATTGTACAAACACATGTCGAAATGAATAATATTGTTACAATCAGGAAACAATTAAATAAGGGGTGAAAATAGGGTTCTGTCCCTGATAGGTGGATTAGGGTGAGAGTGACCCTGGTGCCCATTCTCTTGTTTTGGGGATGGAGCCGTGTCAGATGTGACGGATGGCTCCAGTTGTTGGGTATAATATATTGGCATAGCCATTATCCCTCTGACCTCCTCGCCCACCTTCCTCTACTACACAATGATAGGAGACATGTCAAGCTGTCAGGAGAGACCACAGTGTCAGAGAGACAGAGGCCCCACTAATGCTGTATTCATTTGCCTGTGGTCCTGTCTCAGCACCCATCACAGTGGGGGAAAAGGACCTTGACATGAACAACTGTTTATCACATTGAACCATTTTCCGCTAAAGTTTAAGCTTCACTCACCTGTCTCAAGTTAGGGTTCCAGGGGCCAACTTTTGGCTGTTCAAATTCTTCAGAAACCACTGGGAAAATCCTTCCACACAATCTCAGTCTGAGTGGAACAGGTGATTTCCTTTGGCTGGGACTATGGAGACACATGGTCAACCTGATTTATACAAGTGTGGAGGAATACTTCTGCGTGCTAACAGGATTGATTTATTTTTCCACAACAAGGATCCTGTGGGCAGAGCCTGACAGTGGCATTTTGGCCTCTCTCCCTTTAACCTCATTCCCATCTGTTTCCTGCCACCACCTCTCTCATTGGAAAACAGCTCCATGTAAAAATAAAAAAAAATGTAAAGTCCAAATTTAATAAAATAAAAAGTCAATATAGAAAGATAAGCTCTTACAGAGTAAATGGATTAGTGGGGGAGACAAATAAGACGGGTAGAAAAAGCGCAATATTTTCCTCCCGATCCTCCGACATAGAACCACCCACCTTTACACTTGCACCACCCCAGCCCACAATGCCTGTTAATTAATAATGCAGTACTATACAAAACACAGACATGACTTTGTGAAATGTGTTCGCCAGTCTTGGAAGAGAGTTGTCCAGCCTAACATTCAGATCCACACACAGTCCAGTCGCCATTGTGTCCAGACAGTTGTGGACAGGCCCGTGGACAGTATGGGACTCTGAGTGGCTTCACTCCATTACTGGTGTTGCTGCACTGTGCTGTGACTGGAGGGATTTGAGTTGTTAAGGAGACTGGGTGGATCAGAGAATCCCAGAGAGCCCCCCCCCCAGACGACAGTCTGTCACACCTGACAATTGCAGCAGTGACCCTCTCAGCCTCAGGGGCCTGTCCAATCACAGATGTGAAAAGTATTATGGGATGTATCCTTTCACTGTCATTATGACACTATCATTCTAACTGCCTATGCCCTTCTTTATTTATTTAACTAGGCAAGTCAGTTTAAGAACAAATTCTTATTTACAATGACAGCCTACCCCAGCCAAACCCTAACCCGGACGATGGTGGGCAAATTGTGCACCGCCCTATGGAACTCCCAATCACAGCCGGTTGCGATACAGCCTGGAATCGAACCAGGGTCTGTAGTGATGCCTCTAGCACTGAGATGCAGTGCCTTAGACCGCTGCACCACTCGGGATTACCCTTGTACGGTAATATTTTGAGTGTGTAAAAAGGACACGTGTATCCGGAACTGACTCAAGTCACGGCACACTCTGAATAGATCTCTGTAAAGCAAAGAAGAGCACATTAGATTTAAGATGATGCAATTTCAGTATAATCTCCGCACTACTCTATTGTCTTGGGTAAAGTAAGATTAGGGATGAAGTTAGTGCACTGCCGCTACTGCATGTGTCTATACAGTTTTTCTCTAATTAGTTTGCTTTGGTCTGCAATTGCTTGTGTATGATGCAGTCTTTGGCCTAGTTTTGGAACAGCTTGTGCTTCTAGAGTGGAGTCATCTGCTGTAGAACAGTAGTATGAGGAAACGCGTTATGAATGTAAGGGTTGCAGGGTGGGGGTAAAGGGCCACTTAAACAACTCATGAGAGCCTTGTGAGTTTGCTTCTAAGCCCTTAAACCATCACCATCAGAGCTGTCCGTCAAATATCCAGCTATGGGCCTTGGCTATGGTGAGGGCAAGGTAACATGATCAGTGCCGCCTTGTCTGGAGGAAATGGATGCCTGCCCTTTCCTGGTCTTTCTCAAAGTACTTCGGCAGTTAATGAGTGGATGAGTTCAGGGTTGGGAAGGTTACTTTCTAAATGTAAACCATTACCGTTACTAGTTACCTGTCCAAAATTGCAATAAATAACAAATTTGGATTACCCAAACTCAGTAAAGTAATCTAATCTTACTTTTAGATTACTTTCCCTTTAAGAGGCATTAGAAGAAGACAATGTATGTTACCAATTGAACAACATCTATTGCAGGATAAGTCAATGTTAGAGTTTAGATAACTGGCCATAAATGGATGTTTCATTTTACTTTATGGGTTATGTACATAGCTGCGGTAGTTTGGGGGTGGGGATGCTACGATTTTTGATTGAGGATGGAAGGGGGATGCAGGGAAAAAAATATTGTCCGCACAGAAGACGTCTATATCAGTCCGCTAATACAAGACTAGTAAAGGCTTTTGTGTTTACATTTTTTTACTAAATATATTTTTGTATTTACCAGCATTTGTAACTTCTGTCTGATAATTATCTGTACAGAACAGCTCATCTAATAATACTTGTGGAATATAAAATGCTTGCTTGATATATGTTTTCTGTGGGAATCGAACCCACAACCCTAGCATTGCAAGAGCCATGCTCAGCCAACTGAGCCATAATATCAGATCAGATCATCACAAACCACTTGATGTCTCAATGTACTCAATTACTGTATTGTGCGTTGTTTTCCTTCATGGTGATGCAAAGTCTACAGGTACAAACCTTGATGACAATACACTAATGTACTACTTTTTGTGCAGTATTAATTTACCATCCTTACAAACCACATTAAGTGGGTTGGAAGGATGGTAAATTAATACTGCACAAAAAGTGGTTGTTTTCCATGTTATTTGATCCAAAAATAATAATAATTTGATGTGGATGTTTTGTGTCTTTGCCCATAACCTTTTGATGTAAGTGTTTGAAGACAGGGTTTTGTTCTTTCTGGATTCCATTAGAATGATAATCACAGAGAAAGCGACAGGGCAATAACTCTTACAATTCCAACTATTGAATCCTGCAAGATACTGTTCTTAATTATACAACTACCATGGGGAGATGCTGAAAAATGTGTGCCCACGCTACGTACAGGTATATCTATATTGGTCCTCTAATAGTAGTAAAGGACTAGTGCACTACTTTTGTGAAAAATATTTTCAACAAATAATAATATATATTTGTATTAATATGTGACCGACCTCCTCGATTTGGTATTATGTAGCAACATTTGAAATGGTGTTTTTATCATTGGATAAAAGTAGAGACTCAGCGCTAGAAAATGGTATATCATACACTGCAGTTGAGGAACAATGGGAAAGTAATTCTGCTTTGAAAGATGATAAACGTGTAAACCCCACTTTTGAGAAAATGGGCCTTGAATGTTTTGGTACACCTACTGGAGAGCTCTTTGTCTACTCCCATCTCTTTAAGCATTCACATGTGAGGCCATGTGGTAAACATATGCGATATCAAATCAAATCTAGGTTTATTTGTCACATGCACAGGATACATAAGGTGTAAATGGTACGGTGAAGTGGTTGCATTATTAGATGACGCTTACGCGACACATCGATGGGTCATGTGAAGGAAATGCTATAACCACCCCCCAGCCACATCTAGCTTAGTGGATGGGTCACTATTGTCCAGCAGAAGTGGAATCTTTTTGTTTACACATGTAGCTAGCTAGCTAGTTAAACAATGAACTGGAACAATCCCAACTCATACTACTACCAATACAAACATTGTCATAGCTGTAGTATGAATCTGCAGGTAGCTAAAGCTAACAAACTATGTTCAATGTTAGCTAGCTAACATTAGGCTATAACTAGCAATGCAAATGGATTTCTGATTAGAATAATATTTCTACACAGATCATACATGTAACGTTAGCGAGCCAGAAAGCTAGCATTTTCTAGCTAACAAACAGTACGCTTTAACATGAAATAAAACTTAAACTTTCTGACAAAATTAGAAACGTATCTCAAAGTGTAGCGAGACTCATACTCATATACAGTGGGGCAAAAAAGTATTTAGTCAGCCACCAATTGTGCAAGTTCTCCCACTTAAAAAGTTGAGAGAGGCCTGTAATTTATCATAGGTACACTTCAACTATGACAGACAAAATGAGGGAAAAAATCCAGAAAATCACATTGTAGGATTTTTAATGAATTTATTTGCAAATTATGGTGGAAAATAAGTATTTGGTCAATAACAAAAGTTTATCTCAATACTTTGTTATATACCCTTTGTTGGCAATGACAGAGGTCAAACGTTTTCTGTAAGTCTTCACAAGGTTTTCACACACTGTTGCTGGTATTTTGGCCCATTCCTCCATGCAGATCTCCTCTAGAGCAGTGATGTTTTGGGGCTGTTGCTGGGCAACACGGACTTTCAACTCCCTCCAAAGATTTTCTATGGGGTTGAGATCTGGAGACTGGCTAGGCCACTCCAGGACCTTGAAATGCTTCTTACGAAGCCACTCCTTCGTTGCCCGGGCGGTGTGTTTGGGATCATTGATTTTCTGGATTTTCTTTTTTTCCTCTTGTCTGTCATAGTTGAAGTGATGACAATTACAGGCCTCTCTCATATTTTAAAGTGGGAGAACTTGCACAATTGGTGGCTGACTAAATACTTTTTTGCCCCACTGTACATGGATGAAAGGACTGTCAACACATACTGAACAGCTCATGTTATTGACAGAAGCATGCTACCTGGCAGACCAATCCAAACTCATTTCCTGGCATGCCCAGCCCATTCATTTTCTCAGCCAATCATGGCTAGTGGGAAGGTTCCTGTCTTTTTCCGTGGCTAAGCCAACTTGGCTCGTAATTTAACAATTCTACACCTATTTATGGAAAGAGTACACGTTTGTTATTAAGATACATGAAAGTTCACGTCCCAGAAGGCATTTCTGGCCCCAATAAATGTACGTTCAAATGCCACTCCTGTAAAGTAGTGACGTGCGACATACACCTATGTCCTGAAACGAGTCACATATTTTTTTTATTAAAAAAATTCAAGGGGTGCTGCAGCACCCTCAGCACATTTACTTCCCGCGGCTATGGTTGTATAGGCTTCTAACCCATTTCTTTCCACTTCAATACAGATAAAATGATTTGGCTATATATTTTTAAAAATATATATTTTTTTAAATCCAGTCATTCCAATTAATGAAATACCCCTTGATCTACAAGAATAGGACTTGGAAATATAGATTAGCCTAAATGTTTTCCCTGAACATAATCCAAAAACGATGGAATGGCATGCTTTGAGCACTACCGAAAAGTGCTATTTACATGAAGTGAAACATTAATGCCATATGCTGTATTTGCTATTGGTTTATTGTTTACGTTTTTGTTGGTGACACCATATAATTAGGAATTAGAATACTTAATTCATTTAATCGGATCTCTATGGGTGACACTTTGATATCTCGGTAATTTACAGTTCTTGAAGTCTGTCAAAGGTGAATGAGTTTAAGCATATGTCCGTTAGGCTTTTTGGATATTTTTTTCCCAGTAGTGGTGCATGTGTAAAATCACCGGGGAAACCAAGCCAGAAAAAAAGCCATATTGCCATATTAATTGTGTTGTTTACTCTATAACCTGTTAGTTCATATGCCTTGCAATTGTGATATATAGGCCTAAGGCCAATAAGAAGACACATTTGGCAGAAGAAATTCAACCACACCTTTGTTTCCTCACAAAACCAGGGAGCAACCTCTGTCTGGTGAAGTCCACAAATAACAAACAGTCACATGACCTACAGCATTGTCAAGCAAGTTTATTAAGGATTGGACCCCTTTTTTTTAGTTTTCGCCTAAAATGACATACCTAAATCAAACTGTCTGTAGCTCAGGACCTGAAGCAAGGTTATGCATATTCTTGATACCATTTGTAAGGAAACACTTTGAAGTTTGTGGAAATGTTAAATTAATGTAGGAGAATATAACACATTAGATCTGGTAAAAGATAATACAAACAAAAAAACATCTGTTTTCTATTTTTTTCCCCATCTTTGAAATGCAAGAGAAAGGCCATACATTGAAAGGATTTGAGGTGTAATTTAGATGTTGTCCACAAGATGGCAGCAGTGTCTGTGCAAAGTTTCAGACTGATCCAGTGAAGAATTACATTACTACATCACATGTTGTATCAATTGGTCAATTTATACATTTTTGAGTACATAACTACAGAGAACATACAACAATGCTATTGTAATAAAAAGGTTAAGTTTACACTCTCCCAGGAATGTCATACATGACATTTCCTACAGAAAATATGTTAACCTTCACACATCTAGATGGCCGGCCAGTGTGGAGCCAGAGACAGCAGTGGGCTAAAACTTTAGAACCCAGTTCTTACATTTGAATATAAAAATGTATTTTTTCAAACAAAACTACACCTCATTTTATCTCTGGGACCATCAGGATAACAAATCAGAGCAAGATTACTGAATGTAAGTACATTATTTACCTTCAGAGGTGAATGTTTCAAGCCAGTTGCCGTGATAAGTGTTTTGTTGTTGTGCACTGTCCTCAAACAATAGCATGGTATTTTTTTATTGTAATAGCTACTGTAAATTGGACACTGCAGTTAGATTAACAATAATTTAAGCTTTCTGCCCATATTAAACATGTCTATGTCCCAGAATTGGCTGTTGCTTACAACGTCGTTCTAGTCACATGATTGCATATTGAGCAACTACTGGCCCGGTTTAGGGACACCAATCCCATAGAGGTAAAATATCTGACATTTTTCAAGTACATGTTTTTTTGTTGGTGTCCTTCACCTGGCTAAAACGCTTGCTTGCTAGCTAGCCTAACTTTACTTTTATTGGCAATGTTAGCTAGTTAAAATTACATCTAGCTACATACTGAACATACTGGGGCACATTGTATGAATTTATGGTTGGATCAGAATGACCGTTATAATTATTGGCCAGTATGGAAAATGTAGTAAAACCACAAGTCCAAAGCCATCGATGGGATAATTTAGGAAAGGGACCATTTTGGCTAGCTAGCCACAGGACAACAACGCAACGAGATGCAACAATTAAAGTTGTTTCTGTCAATGATGTATGCGATGTGATTGGAGAGAATCCAAATCCAAACTGGCTTGCCTTTTTTTTTTTTTGGTGCGCCAGGACAATTCACAGTTGAGCTCACTCAATTTAGCTCAACGCTGATTGGCTATTATTTTATACTTTTTTATCAAGGGAGGCCAAATGCTCGCTGGCTTCCTTCCCTTGCATTCAATACTATGGGCGGCAACAATGTCATACTCTTTTTGACCAGACGTCATCAGATAGATGGCCTACACATACAGAGACAAGGGGCGTTGTTTTGCTCGCTCAGATGCTTTCTCCGGTGAAATACATTCAGCCTCTTTAGAATTGATGGAAATTATGAAAAACCGAGAGACACAAGATACATTATTTTACATGTTTCTCTTTTTTCCTTGGGGATTTTTTTGGGGGAAGCCTGGCTTCCCTTGGCATCCATGAATACTTGCCACTGAAAATCCCTACTTGTGGTCTTTTTAAATTAAAATAGTTTTTTACATTATGTGTGGAGCACAATACCACAGAGGAGTTTACAAAGGAGGAACTCCCCCAAACTTGTATTCCATGATTCACATAATTGCTGTGTAGATATCAATAATAGGCATAAGTGATATACATATCGCCAATAGGCTACACCACTGCTGTCATCCTTATCTCCGAACCAGCTCCAAGCGTTTATTCAAATTGGTCATATAATCTTTGATGCCGACAGCAGTCACACCACCGGAAGATGTAGCTTGCACTGTAGCCTACAAAAGACCTATTCCTGCTCTTTTCCACAATCCATCAAACGCATTTGGTGTGTCATCATAGTGGTCTCTGGCTTGTGGTCAGAATCTAAGTTTAAATAATAGGACTAGATCGAATCAACCCTTAAATGCACTTGAAATCAAGTTTAATTTGATTTAGTCCTATTTCTTTAACAGATCTTTTGTTGAGATGGAGACTTGAATCCAACATATTAATGATTAACTTGAAGATTACATTTGAAATCAACCAAAGCTTGTATCCCTGAGGCCTATGTGTATTGTCTATTTTAGTTGAACCTTGGGTTGAATTAAAACAATAGCTGTTGATGACTTTGCAAATGCTATATAGGCCAAATATTGATGATATATGACTTATAAAGTATGGTCACATTTTAATTTGCTCTCTTAAACGTACCCTTCGGAATGAGTTCGATGGCAACAGTGAATATTTTTTGTTAATAATTTCTCAATAATCATTCTCATGATAGCATATTGGTAGTAGTTAGTGACAAATATGAAAACTAAGCAAGGCTGGGCTTGGTTAAAAATCTGGATGGGAGACCAAAGGGTAGCTGTTGATAGGCCGATTCTCCAGTAGGAGGTGCTACCCAGCCTATTGTTTTGATAGTGGATATAACGTTGTTTCAAAGGAAAAAAAATCGACCTATTATATACAAGGTTTATCTATGTTGAAAATTGGTTACCACGATGACATAATCCTGTGGTTGAAATTTCGCCCTCAAAACAACAGTTTACATGATAACATTTTTTCAAATCCAATGTACATGATTGTCCACGTAGATTCCACGTCACAATACGTTGACAAAAAAACACTTTGAAACAATGTTGATTCAACCAGTTTGTGCCAATTGGGATCCCCTGCCAAACTGTACCTGTATGCTGAAGGTGTCTTTTGAAAAGAGGGAAATGAACCATGTGTCTTGAGGAAACTGCAAGGCATTACTTAGTTAGTACACATACAGTATGTTTGTGTGAGGGATACTGTCGATAGAGCCAAAACCTGGCTGGCATGATGACACCTGTGCACTGCACACACACACACACACACAGATCCAAACACAGTTGCATGGAGTGTAGTAACAGTTTGTGGAATTACGTTGACTCAGCACATGATATTGCCTGTGAACTTTGTTGCTGGTCTTGGTCAATATTATTTTCTTTATCAAGGCACATGCTCTTCTCATTGATCTTTTCCTTAGTATTCTCAACAATTTGTCTTCAGAAATGGACCATTCTAGACAATGTAGCTATGTGAAGTGCATTATGTGCATGTTTTTTTTAATTTAATTTGAAATAATTTTAAGGTTTGACTGTCTGGTCCCACTGAATGTATAGTACAGTATATCAGCATAGTAGATACTGTATGTTCACAAATGCATCCATTTTTTTTCTCTCTCTCTAAAGCCTAGTTTGTCCACCAGTTCCTTTCTAGCTGTGTTCCCCTGTAGGGGAGTAGCCTATTGTATGACTGATGATGCTCTGTCCAGGCTTAGGAGGATAACAGAGTTAACCCGTCCATGCTTTCTGCGCTGTTGGTCTCAACTTTGCTTTGGGTTGCAGATGAATTATGAAAATAGAAAACCGCTGCTCGCGGTCTGGTACTCCAACACTTGCAGGACAACCCTAATGCGGCTAATGAAATTAACATTTCAGGGGGCTGGAATATGAGTAACTATTGCTGTCATCTCAGGAAGTAAGCTCTGTATGAGTAGAGAACAGCACCCTCCCTTCCTCCTTCCTTCCCACCCTCGCTCTCAACCTCCCTCCCTCACTCCTTCCCTCCCTCGCTCCCTCTCCCCAGTCCCCCTGCTCTGCAGTGTTGTCTATTTCTGTAGGATCCTCATTACCCAATGAGATGAAACAGCCCTTTTAAACTGTAAGCTTCTAGTGTGTCAATTTATTAGAAAAATGTTGATCATTTGACTAGCTTTGCATTGTCACTCAGCAGGTTAGTGCTAATTTTAGGTCTTTTATCGTTATAGTTTACCGTCAAACTCTCTATCCTCCAGGTAGCTCAAGTAAGAGGCAACGCTAAGGGAGGACATCAGGATAAGCACAGTTTTTATTTGTAGGGGGAAATATTTATACATACATTTACAAGGGCCAAATTGAGGGAGTAAAACATCATTTGAAATGAAGAGCGGTTTGTTTCCCCAATGATGCCAGTATCTTCAAAGGTTACTGGGCGGGCAATTTGTCTCTGAGGAAAGAGCTGGGATATCTGGGTTTTATGCAGCAACGTTTGCGGGGATGGGATATTTGAAAGGCTGCTGAGTGTGGGATCCTCCTTGTATGCTAACAGCACCTCAGGCGTAAATATTGTGTCAGCCTGCATGGATCCCATGCCTCCAGGGTCCCAAACAAAAATGGGGTGTCCTTGCCAGGCAAACAGAATATTTCAGCAGCACGATGTCCCTCATCAAATTTTCATCTGCCCATTTCAATGATGAGGCAGACTAATTTTTGGTGCAGCTCCATCACAGTAGAAGAACTGTGGTCAGCCAACCTGTCCATCCATCCTTTAATGAACAAGAGCATATGGTTCATTATCATTACTATCACCCTTAATGCCAGGAAGTACTGTATAGCTCAAAGCAGTGATAGGCCTCATACTGGACCCGGTAAGGTTGTGGTCCGGTAAGGCCATCAGCTTCTATCTCAAGGCCATCAGACTGTTAAATAGCCATCACTAGCCGGCTACCATCCGGTTACTCAACCCTGCACCTTAGAGGCTGCTGCCCTATATACATAGACATGGAATCACTGGCCACTTTAATAATGGAACACTGGTCACTTTAATAATGTTTGAATAATGTTTACATACTGCTTTACTCATCTCATATGTATATACTGTTTTTTTATTCTACTGTATTTTAGTCAATGCCATATTTGTGTGAATTGTTAGATACTACTGCACTGTTGGATACTACTGCACTGTTGGAGCTAGGAACCCAAGCATTTCTGCCCTCAATAACATCTGCTGAATATGTGTATGTGACCAATCAAAGGTGGTTTGATTTGATGTGTCTGACTCGGGCATACAGATGTCCTGCATGTTCTTGTGTCACATAGGCGGCAGGTAGCCTAGTGGTCAAGAGTGTTGAGCTCGTAACTGAAAGGTTGCTGGTTTGAATCTCTGAGCCAACTAGGTGAAAAAAAACTGTTTGCTTAAGCAAGGTACTTAACCCTAATTGCGCCTGTATGTCGCTCTGGATAAGAGTGTTTTCTAAATGACCTAAATGTAAAACGCCGGAGGGGGTTCAGAGACTGTGTCAAATCAAAAATGATAATAATTCCTTTGTCACATTACTCTTCATTTACTGTAGATATAAATTGTACAGATTCCACATTGTGTTTTTACGGGAGTAGTGAAATGGATTCAGTCCCTAACGTCCCTGCTGTGGACAGTTGCGCTGCAGGTGTTTTTACAACATTCTGGTCATAATTGGCAGAAACCCCCCCACAGAGCCTCAACCCACGGAGCCCACAAATGAATTATGCAAAAGGAGCCTTTTATTTTCCCAGTGTCCTTTAACTATTTTGATGTGCTTTGAGAAATTTGAAAGCCAACTCCCTTTCTACAGCTCCACTTTGTCTACACTTCTCACTTACACTAATGTGTCTATATCTCTGCCTATCTGCATATCCCTTCGGGAAAAGGAGCTGCGCTTCGCATTTGACTTCCACCCTTGTTCGTTGGGAGTGCAGGGGAAGGTGTTTTTTTTTTTTTTTTTTTTTTTTTTTCAAGCATCCTGTGTAAATAATTTACAGGAGCTGTCCATGCCAAAGCTTTCAAGGTCATTTGAAATTGGTAGTTAAAGAGCCAGCCGCGTGAAGGGCTGCTGCTCCCCTCATGGGGTAATGCTCCACGGGCCGTTCTGCTGCTCACCAACCCTTAAACTGCACAATCCTCCAGGAGGGGGCAAAGGTGGAAAATGTTGAAAAAAGGTCTCCTGTAGTTGTCTCTGAGTTGGTTGGGGATCCAGTGCTCTCGCGGGTATTGGAAGGAAACAGCAGGGTTTTATTTTCTCCTCATATCATAAGTTCCTCAGAGCACAGTGAAAGAGAAATGAGAGAAATGGCAAAAAGCATGTGAAGCAATGAACTCTGTGTGACTGCATCTGCTGTCAAGGGGCTAGCAGCATTCTGGAGCTGCAGTACCTCAGAACCCCTATAGGAATGTATAGTAGATATAGGGAAAGGGAAGGGGCTGTTAGTGAGGTGAAATGGTACCTCCATTGGAGAGCTGTTGTGTGAACCCTGAGTAGCTTTATCATTAGCGGAGGTCAGAATTCGTCCGGTCCCAGTCACGGATCAGGACCAAACAGAAAAGGATATTTGAAGGCAATTACACATGTCTGGCTCTTCAAAGCCTATGGAGACAACCTGTACACCTGCAAACCAATATCAGGAGCCATACAATGTTGCTCCTAGACTACCAATACAGGCCTACAGAATGAAGTCATGTTATTTTTTTTGACCCTCTCTGATTCATTGATAATCCCAATAGTCAGGTGAAGCCCACTATATAACTGCATTGTGGGGGTTATGAGCCTAATTGTCCCAGCTGAGTAGTAGGTCAGAAACAGTCAGGATTGTTTTTTTCAACCAAGAAAACAATTTCTCTCCAAAGAAGAAGTGAGTCTTAACAGCTGTAATAATGACAGATGTGGCCCCCTCTGTGCAGGAGGGTTCCTCGCAGGGCACCATTTGTCCACGTCTCCTCTCCATCCATTCTTATTTGGGACTAAGCTAGTCATCATGAGTCACTGGCAGTGAGCGCCCGGCAAATGAAAATAAATAGTGGGGGATTCTCACGAGAGAAGTTGAGGAAATAAATAAAGCTTCCATTAACTGCAGCTCCCAGCTGTAAGTGAGCAGAGCATGCCACTCTACACCAGCCTTTTATCTGTCTATCCACATTTGTTTAGCGCTTGCTGTTATTTACTCACCTAAATGCTGCATTTCTCATCTCCAGCAGATGCAAGCTTTTTTTTGTTTATATCGTCTTGAAAGGGGGGCTGGTGGCTCTGGCTCGCCAACGCTAATAAACATTCAGCTATTTATAGGCCGTGATTATGTCATTATATTCGGCGGATTAAAAAACAGTATTGTTCAAGTCTTCCTGTGTTTGCAATTGCAACTGACTTAATACGTAACGTCTCCTCCAGTCAACCTGTCCTGTGCGTGGTAATCGTAGTGTGTCCGAGCCATATGTAGAATGTACGGTACTGTTCCTTCTTCCACTCCAGATGGCCGGATGGGGGTTTGATGCTGGCCCAATAGCAGGGCTTGGCTGGCCTGTAACATGAGCTCATGAGCCCAGACAGTGGGGTGGGGGGTGGGGGGTGGGGGGTGGGGGGGGGGGGGGGGGTGGGGGGTGGGGTGGGAGGGTTTGCCCTGCAGCAACCGGATATAGCTGCCCTGGTTCTGGGAAGGAAGGAGGGCATTTTCCTCCGAGTGCATACTAGTGAGGCTCCATCCACACTCATAAGGGGGGGAGGGGGCAGAAATTGACATCAGTGCAATTTCCGCACACTGATTTTGCTCTTGAAAATCTAACATGGTCTCAGTAATGAATGACTCACTATGGATAGATGGTCTATGAGTGTGTGTGTGGGGGGGTGCATGTGTGTGTGTGTGTGTGTGTCTGTGACACCCACTGCGTGAAGGCAGGATACTTCCTGAATGTAGAGCGCAGTGTGAACAGAGCCATTAATATACAGTATATTCTCTTTTCCGCAGCCACCCCCATGCTTCAGTGACTTATAGGCTTTGAAGGCCTTAAAGGAAAAGAGGAAAACAATGTTTTTAGTCAAAGATAGAGCCACCTTGTCCATACTGTCCTTTACAGTATAACAGATGATTCCTTGGCTCGCTCCCCTTTTTTAATCAAGGGGCTTTACTGTCCACTTTGCACTTTTTGTGAGGCATCAATAATTTAGAATTTTCACTGTGATGCATACCAATCTGCCTACTAGTGTGTGTATGCGCATTGCATAGTGTTTCACATCCCATAACTAAGCACATTTAGAATATGCCAGTAGGCATTTATTCTGCCATCAGACAAGACAGGTCTCTTTTGCATCAGATTTCTTTTGTTTAGAGTGCCCTTTCTCCTGGAAGCGCTACAGTCAGGGATAGGGCTTGGGTCGGGTCTGTGTCATTAAATATGCAACAGTGGCTTTCTTACAGAAATGGGGGACCTGCCAGTGGATGCAAATACCTTGTACATTTAACATGTTCGACGTTCATGCATTATTTGTAAGCATAAATGGTGGAGGAGGATGGAAAATGTTCCTGTGAACACCGGAAATAGCTCGGGAAGGACTCCTGTATTCGGTTCAGACATCTGTGGTGGCTTCAACATGAAATGTTTCGAGCTGTCTTTCTGAAATAGTTGGCAAGGAAGTTCTATGAGCATGTTAAAGGTTCAATGCAGCCATTTCTTTTTTATCTCATTATCAAATAATTTCTGCTTAACAATGCTAGCACAGATTGGAATATGTTCCGTGATTAATCTGATGGCATTGAGGAGTTAAGCACATTAGCCACCAGCTTCATTAATAAGTGCATCAACGACATTGTCCGAACTGTGACCGTACGTACATATCCCAACCAGAAGTCATGGATTACAGGCAACATCTGCACTGAGCTAAGGCTAGAGCTGCCAATTTCAAGGAATGGGACACTAATCCGGACGTTTATTTAAGAAATTGCGCTACGCCCTCCGACGAACCATCAAACAGGCAAAGTGTCAATAAATGTCTAAGACCGAATCCTACTACACTGGCTCTGACGCTTGTCGAATGAGGTAGGGCCTGCAAACTATCACAGATTACAAAGGGAAACCCAGCCACGAGCTGCCCAGTGAAGCACCAGCTGTTCCGGATGACTGTAATCAAGCTCTCCGTAGCCGATGTGAGTAAGACCTTTTAAACAGGTTAACATTCACAAAGCCGCAGGGCCAGATGAATTACCAGGACGTGTACTTGCACTGACCAGCTGGCAAGTGTCTTCACTGACATGTTTAACCTCTCCCCGACCCAGTCTGTAAAACCGACATGTTTCAAGCAGACCACCATAGTCCCTGTGCCCTAGAATGCCAAGGTAACCTGTCTAAATGACTATCAATCACATCTGTAGCCATGAAGTGCTTTGAAAGGCTGGTTCAACACCACAGTACCCTCAAAGCTCATCACTAAGCTAAGGATCCTGGGAATAAACACCTCCCTCTGCAACTGGATCCTGGACTTCCTGATGGGCCACCCCAGGGGGTGAGGATAGGCAACAACACATTCACCACACTAACCCGCAACACGAGGTGCGTGCTGAGTCCCCTCCTGTACTCCCTGTACACCCACGACTTTGTGGCCGCATACGGCTCCAACAACATTATTAAGTTTGCAGACAACAGGACGGTGGTAGGCCGGATCACCAACAACGATGAGACAGCCTATAGGAAGGAGATCAGACACCTGGTAGTGTGGTGCCAGGAAAACAACCTCTCCCTCAACGTCAACAAGACAAAGGAGCTGATCGTGGACAACAGGAAACGGAGGGCTGAGCACACCCCCATTCAACAAGACAGGGCTGTAGTTGAGCGGGTTGAGAGCTTCAAGTTCCTCGGTGTCCACATCACTAAGGACCTATCATGGTCCAAACACACCAACACAGTAATGAAGAGGGCACGACAATGCCTCTTCCCCCTCAGGAGGCTGAAAAGATTTGTCATGGGCCCTCAAATTCTCAAAAAAGTTCTATAGTTGCACCATTGAGAGCATCTTGACTGGCTGCATCACCGCTTGGTATGGCAACTTCTTGGCATCCGACTGTAAGGCGCTACAGAGGGTAGTACGTACCGCCCAGTACATCACTGGGGCCGAGCTCCCTGCCATCCAGGACCTCTATTCCAGGCTGTATCAGAGGAAGGCCCTAAAAATGGTCTAAGACACCACTCACCCAAGTCATAGACTGCTCTCTCTGCTACCGCACGGGAAGCGGCACTGAAGCGCCATGTCTGGGGCCAAAAGACTCCTGAACAGCTTCTACCCCCAAGCCATAAAACTGCTGAACAGTTAATGGAATGGTTACCTGGACAAATGGTTAATTAAAATAAAACAAATAAAACATGTAAACACTATCCTGCACTGGCTCTATGCACACTCACTGGACTCTACCCACACACTCACACATACTACACTGTCACTCTAACACACACATACACATACTGTACACACACGCACACACACTACATATGCTCACACACACACACACATATTGACGCCACACACTCACACAGACACACTTTCACACTCTTTCATGCCCTTCACATACGCTGCTGCTACTCTGTTTATTATCTATCCTGATTGCCTAGTCACTTTTTACCCCGGCCTAAGGTACATGTACATACAGTGCATTCGGAAAGTATTCAGACCCCTTCACCTTTTTCACATTTTGTTACATAACAGCTTTATTCTAAAATAGATTAACTCATTTTTTTCTCATCAATGTACACACAATAACCCATAATGACAAAACAAAACAAAAACATTTTTAGAAATGTTTGCAAATGTATTAAAAATAAAAAACAGAAATGCTTTATTTACATAAGTATTCAGACCCTTTGCTATGAGACTCGAGATGTTTCTACAACTTGATTGAAGTCTTCCTGTGGTAAATTCAATTGATTGGACATGATTTGGAAAGGCACTCACCTGTCTTCATAAGATCCCACAGTTGACAGTGTATGTCAGAGCAAAAACCAAGCCATGAGGTCGAAGGAATTGTCCGTAGAGCTCCAAGACCGGTTGGTGTCAAGGCACAGATTTGGGGAAGGGTATCAAAAAAAGTCTGCAGCATTGAAGGTCCCCAAGAACTAAATGTCCTCCATCATTCTTAAATGGAAGGAGTTTTTAACCACCAAGACTCTTCCTAGAGCTGGACAACCATCTCTGCAGCACTCCACCTTTCAGGCCTTTATGGTAGAGTGGCCAGATGGAAGCCACTCCTCAGTAAAAGGCACATGACAGCCCGCTTGGAGTATGCCAAAAGCACCTAAAGGACCATGAGAAACAAGATTCTGTGGTCTGATAAAACCAAAATGTCAAGCGTCATGTCTGGAGGAAACCATTCACCGCTCATCACCTGGCCAATACCATCCCTATGGTGAAGCATGGTGGTGGCAGCATCATACTGTGGGGATGTTTTTTGGCGGCAGGGACTGGGAGAATAGTCAGGATCAGAAAAAGATTAAAGGAGCAAAGTACAGAGAGATCCTTGATAAAAAGCTACTCCAGAGTGCCCAGGACCTCAGTCTGGGGAGAAGGTTCACCTTTCAACAAGACAACGACCCTAAGCACACAGCCAAGTCTCTGAATTTCCTTGAGTGGCCCAGCCAGAGCCCGGACTTGAAACCGATCGAACATCTCTGGAGAGACCTGAAAATAGCTGTGCAGCAACATCCATCCTGACAGAGCTTGAGAGGATCTGCAGAGAACAATGGGAGAAACTCCCCAAATACAGGTGTGCCAAGCTTGTAGCGTCATACCCAAGAAGACTTGATGCTGTAATCGCTGCCAAGGGTCTGAATACTTATGTAAATTTCAGTTTTTTTTAACCGGAAGGCGACTTCACACGAAGTCGCCATCCGGTACTCCTTGTGTATAGTCTTGTTATTTTATTGCATTGCTATTTCCTTTTTTTTATTGAGCAATTCTTTCTGACTTTTTAACTCTGGGAAAGGGCTCATAAGTAAGAATTTGACAGTAAAGTCTACACCTGTTGTATTCGGTGCATGTGCCAAAACTTGATTTGATGAAGTACCTTCCTGTGATTGTTCTCAATTAAAAGGGTCACAAAGAAAATCACGTTTTTGACTGCACTGGACCTTTAAGGAGTGAATAAAATTATCTTTGTGCAAAGAGGTTTGGTGGAAGATGATTGCTAACTGCCCAAAGAGTACTGTAATTGATTAATAGTTGGGCTAAAGTGGAGGGTTTTCCCAGCAAGGGCACTGAGACGAAGTGGGCCACTGATTAATTTGTCATGAAGAGGTGCTTGATGGGAGTTCTGTCTCCAGGAGCACTGGAATGAAAAAGCCCCGTGATTGTCGCCAAGTTTTTAATTATGGCTTAAAGGTCTTGAGAGGTTGGAAGAAACTCCAACTGTTTCCAAGGGGGCTTTTGAAAACAGACTTAATTAAAGTCAATGGGATTGGAATGAAACCGGGCTCTGTCTGTCAATTATCCTCCTCAGTGTGTTGGGTAGGAAATGAGAGAGAGCCACATCCTCATATTATCCCCTTTTGTATCTATCTTTACCAGGATGAGCATATACCTAACCTTTTAAAGTCAATATTGAAGTCGGTGTGATGAGATATCCACTGGTTAAAACACACCTGAGAAAGTGATAGCCTACTGTACATCGTTATGGTATCAGAGTGTCACTATTTGGATAATTCCCCTTTGATTCAATTGAATTGTCCCTCATAATTGAGAGGAGAGGCGAGGAGAGGAGGAGAGGAGACATCCTTTTGGAGATATGGAGGTCCATTCTATGAATATTTCATGCAAATGGAGGGTGGGTGGCTCACCAGAGTGGAACACAGGGTATTGGAAGTCACTCCCTCATTTGATTAGGGAGATTGTTATTCAAATGTCACAATTTCCATACTAACCTGCCTGCCACCTCTCTCGCCACCTCAATCCTACCCCCTTGAAAAAATAATTTTAGATGTACATGGCCAGGTAATTTCTCGAGATTGGGAAGTGTTGGTTGA
Source organism: Oncorhynchus clarkii lewisi (assembly GCF_045791955.1). Taxonomy (NCBI): domain Eukaryota; kingdom Metazoa; phylum Chordata; class Actinopteri; order Salmoniformes; family Salmonidae; genus Oncorhynchus; species Oncorhynchus clarkii. The sequence continues at coordinate 6,951,495 of NC_092176.1, read as the reverse complement.
TCTGGGAGCGTGCATCTTCTCATCTATTTATTTGATTCTGTTTCCCTGAAAGATTTTGTCTCTTGCCATTCTAAAACATGGAAATATGTCCTGCAGATTGTGAATCACGATCTTCAACGTTTTATCGCTTGTGCTCATACTCAGCTTTAACAATGTCATTTAAATCTTACTCTTTCACCTTACTACTGTATTTAAGACCCCTAATTATCCAGGTAAGCAATTTATCAAGCAACATCTTGATCGATAACTACCTGCTCATTTCTACTGTACATAGGGGGCATAAGCATTGATTGGCTTGTCTACAGCAATGTCAATTCCCACAAGGTATACATGATCATGCATGATTAGCATGGCAGTTGTTCAAATTCAAGCGAGGCATAACAGTGACATGTTGTGGACTGACATTGATTATACCTCTCTCCCCCACCCAACTTGCCATAGGTGTAAGTGTAACCTCCATGCTGGCCAGTGCACCTTTCGGGAGGGAAGCCTACAGTGTGACTGTGAACACAATACGACGGGCCAAGACTGCACTCGCTGTGAGAGGGGCTTCAAAGCCAAGTCATGGAAACCTGGATCGTACCTACCCACCCCCAACGGATCCCCCAATACCTGTACGTAACCTACAATATAGCTACTAGGGATTAATATGGGTAACCGGGATCCCGGGACTGTCCCGTGAACACTCTTCACATTTCCTGAAAAAATTCAATGACAAGACCCGGGAAATGACATCTTCCCCCAATACCGGCACTAATGCACAACATGCGCAGGATCAGATTAGCAAAAACATTTATAGCACATTATCCAAACAGGTTGTCACATGGAAGCCTTTAGCCTAGCTTATTTACTTCACACGAAGTCGCCATAAATTCAAAGCGCACGCACAATTGACACTGCCGGACTGCACACGCGACCCGAATGCAGTTAATAAACCCGACAGGAAACCCATACAGTAGGTTTAGTCTATAAAATAATGTGTGCCTTTATTATTATTATTATTATTGTGAATATTCTGACTGTCACAAATGTGATGGGCCTATGCACAATTCCCTACATAGGCATCTCTGCCACTGACATTACGTTTGTTAACAATGCAGAGAGGCACGAGGGAAAATTCTATTTTCTCCTGTCCTAGAGCCTAGGCTATTTTCCTATCCAGTCCCAATCCCACTGAAAACCAAAATCCCGACTCCTGTTGCGCATGAAAATGCACTGGGAATCTAAGATAAAGTAACTAACTATCAGTAGGAGATATTGGTGTAATTTGCTCTGAAACGTTTATATAGTGGCAGAGCCAAGCCGACAAGGTGGCGCGGGCGCTTTAAATTGGCACTTCTGAATAAAAAATAAAAAATTGGGGCGGTATTTCGAGGGATAGATATGAATTATTCCCGGTATTGAAACTTGGTAGATTTTCGGGGAAATATTCATCCCTAATAGCTACTGTATAGACTTCCAACATGATTCTATCCATACCATACTGTATCAACCATACTATACCAGGCATATACTAGATGGATTAAGTAATGGTTGAAGAGAAATTTGGGTCATCTGCTCTACACAGCCACAGAGGGGAGCAGCTGAAGCTGTCACATTTCAAAGGAGAGATGTCAGTTAGTTTGAGGAATCGTACAGATGTACACATATACATATGCAGAAGCACCCTATGCTATACTCGCAAACTACAGAGGGAATGGGGGGCCTGCTGCTTCCAACGGCATCGAAAACCTCCAGCTCTCTCTTTTTCCCCCAGACGTATTCATAAAAACACTAATTCTCAAAGATAAATGAGTAAATCTCAAGTACCTCTCTCTCTCTCTTTCTCTCTCTCTCTCTCTCTCTCTCTCTCTCTCTCTCTCTCTCTCAGGTGATGCTGCTGGGACTCTTGGCAGTAAGTAAAGTCCTAATCAAATGGGGTAGAGCTTGTTGTCGCTTATTATTATTTTTTATTCTCTGTTCATATGCTATCCTTCTTTTGTCTTACTTATAGCACACTGTCTTATATAATGCGCCCCTCTGATGTTGTGGCGGGTACCTTCATTCTAATCACAACGATCCCACTCACAAATCACATTTTTCCACAGTTGTATATAACTTAAAAGGGGGGAGGGGCTTTGAAGTGTGTAGATGAGGGCTAATCCAGGGACATGATGTGAGAGGGATTGTGAGTGTATACACCAGAGTCTCTCATAGGGATTCTTTGCAGACCTATAGGAGATACTGTACTGCTACAGCTGTGGTGAAGTAACCATATTGTTTTGGGAGATGGCCAAAGGATGATTTCATGGTATATCCACGATCAGCATTTTCCCATGTTAGTGCATTTGATATCATTTGACTGTTTTTCTCTACCTTCTTGGTGTGGTGCCCTCTCAGCACCCACAACAATCCAGACTCCGCCAACAACCACACCGGCGTTGGCGACTACCACCAAGCCACCCACAGACCAACTGCCCACAATTACCACTATTATGGCAGGTGGGAAAGCAACTACGGTTGTAGTTTCTGACGGCCAGGCAGAGTGCCTGTCTAAAAGGAACACCGGCTGTGTCTGAAATGGCAGCGTATTGCCTATATTCAGTATATTGCCTATATAGTGTGCTACTACAGAGCCCTTATGGGCCCTGGTCAAAAGTAGTGCACTACATGGAATAAAGTGCAATCGGACGCAGCCATAGTCTGAGGGCTCATCAACCTCCTGCTTCTTATTGACTTTTAAACCAGTACACTTACTAAAGCAGTACATACAGTAGAATGTGTCCCTGGTGCATTCCTGATGACCAGGAAATGTGTTGTCCTGCACAGCTGAAAGGGAAGGCAAGGCTATAATGTTGATGAAGCACAAAGGCAATGGAAGAGAGGAGTTGATGAATCTTTGTCTTGGTTAGCTTGGTCATTTAGCATGTAGTAAAGTGGCTGGTTGAGTATGTGTGTTATATACTGTAGCTCACATATTTCTTTACCAAACGCCCTACGGTTTGTGATGTATTGCATGTTAGAAAGAATATAACATATCTGCATTTGTGTTATCAGATAAGTAACAATATTGTTTTTTGTAGTCAATAGTCGCTTCGTGTGTGTGTGTGTGTGTGTGTGTGTGTGTGTGTGTGTGTGTGTGTGTGTGTGTGTGTGTGTGTGTGTGTGTGTGTGTGTGTGTGTGTGTGTGTGTGTGTGTGTGTGTGTGTGTGTGTGTCTGTGAGAGACTTTTTGGCAACTAGGTTGTACTTTCACTAGATATCCTTCACTTATTATACTTCCATGGAATATCCCATAATGTCAGGCTGGACAGAGAGTCTCCCATGGCCCAGTGATTTCTGACCTGTGTGTGTGTGTGTGTGTGTTCAACAGAGAGGAACCCCCCCAATGTCTCTGTCTCTACTGCTGTGACGTGACACACTCCTATAGGCTCTGCGAGTGTGTGTTCGCTGTTAGTAGGGACTTCAAAACCTCCATAGTAACAAATGTCATTTTCGAATGCAAATAAAGTGCCCTTAGAAAGTATCACACCCCTTGACCTTTTGCACATTCTGTTGTGTTACAGCCTGAAATTTGTGTCACTAGTCTACACACAATATCCCATAATGTCAAAGTGGATTTATGTTTTTAGATTATTTTTTATTTTTTTACAAATTAATTAAAAATTAAAAGCTGAAATGTCTTGAGTCAGTAAATATTCAACCACTTTGTTATGACAAGCTGAAATACAGTGCCTTGCGAAAGTATTCGGCCTCCTTGAACTTTGCGACCTTTTGCCACATTTCAGGCTTCAAACATAAAGATATAAAACTGTATTTTTTCGTGAAGAATCAACAACAAGTGGGACACAATCATGAAGTGGAACTACATTTATTGGATATTTCAAACTTTTTTAACAAATCAAAAACTGAAAAATTGGGCGTGCAAAATTATTCAGCCCCCTTAAGTTAATACTTTGTAGCGCCACCTTTTGCTGCGATTACAGCTGTAAGTCGCTTGGGGTATGTCTCTATCAGTTTTGCACATTGAGAGACTGAATTGTTTTCCCATTCCTCCTTGCAAAACAGCTCGAGCTCAGTGAGGTTGGATGGAGAGCATTTGTGAACAGCAGTTTTCAGTTCTTTCCACAGATTCTCGATTGGATTTAGGTCTGGACTTTGACTTGGCCATTCTAACACCTGGATAATAAACATATCCAGGTGTTAGAATGGCCAAGTCAAAGTCCAGACCTAAATCCAATCGAGAATCATTCCATTGTAGATTTTGCTTTATGTTTTGGATCATTGTCTTGTTGGAAGACAAAACTCCGTCCCAGTCTCAGGTCTTTTGCAGACTCCATCAGGTTTTCTTCCAGAATGGTCCTGTATTTGGCTCCATCCATCTTCCCATCAATTTTAACCATCTTCCCTGTCCCTGCTGAAGAAAAGCAGGCCCAAACCATGATGCTGCCACCACCATGTTTGACAGTGGGCATGGTGTGTTCAGGGTGATGAGCTGTGTTGCTTTTACGCCAAACATAACGTCTTGCATTGTTGCCAAAAAGTTCAATTTTGGTTTCATCTGACCAGAGCACCTTCTTCCACATGTTTGGTGTGTCTCCCAGGTGGCTTGTGGCAAACTTTAAACGACACTTTTTATGGATATCTTTAAGAAATGGCTTTCGTCTTGCCACTCTTCCATAAAGGCCAGATTTGTGCAATATACGACTGATTGTTGTCCTATGGACAGAGTCTCCCACCTCAGCTGTAGATCTCTGCAGTTCATCCAGAGTGATCATGGGCCTCTTGGCTGCATCTCTGATCAGTCTTCTCCTTGTATGAGCTGAAAGTTTAGAGGGACGGCCAGGTCTTGGTAGATTTGCAGTGGTCTGATACTCCTTCCCTTCAAAATTATCGCTTGCACAGTGCTCCTTGGGATGTTTAAAGCTTGGGAAATATTTTTGTATCCAAATCCGGCTTTAAACTTCTTCACAACAGTATCTCGAACCTGCCTGGTGTGTTCCTTGTTCTTCATGATGCTCTCTGCGCTTTTAACGGACCTCTGAGACTATCACAGTGCAGGTGCATTTATACGGAGACTTGATTACGCACAGGTGGATTGTATTTATCATCATTAGTCATTTAGGTCAACATTGGATCATTCAGAGATCCTTACTGAACTTCTGGGGAGAGTTTGCTGCACTGAAAGTAAAGGGGCTGAATAATTTTGCACGCCCAATTTTTCAGTTTTTGATTTGTTAAAAAAGTTTGAAATATCCAATAAATGTCGTTCCACTTCATGATTGTGTCCCACTTGTTGTTGATTCTTCACAAAAAAAATACAGTTTTATATCTTTATGTTTGAAGCCTGAAATGTGGCAAAAGGTCGCAAAGTTCAAGGGGGCCGAATACTTTCGCAAGGCACTGTATTAGTGTTTAACATGATTTTTGCATGACCGCCTCATCTCTTATTTTTCTATTTTTTGTTGTTGTAAATTTTACTTATGAGCTTAAAAACTAAACGACAACATACAGATGCACAGAAACCTCCACAACATCACCCCTTTCCACCTGCTCACACCCCCATCACCAGCGCCCATATCATTCTCCAGCGCTCATATCATTCTCCACCACATGGCCTCAAACTACGCACTTTCAACATTTAGATAATAAAGCATTTGACCTTTCCATTGTGTTAACGATGGAGGATTGGTTGATTTAATGTTTAAAAGTACGTATATGTTTTTTCAATATGATTGGCGAGAAGAGTTTCGTCCAACCCATCGGGTATCTCACTGCACTCTCATATGCCATGTCTTTAAATATGTAGACAGAGGGATTATAAAGTATATTTACATTGCAATACTTCTCACAGCCAACTTTCTAACTCCGCCCATGACTTTTGGACTTTATAGACTTCCCAGAAGTCATGTATTGTTGAGTCATTGTTAGTTTTACACTTAAGACATGACTCTGCCGTTGTGCTGTAGAATTTGGGAATTCTGTCTCATGTAATAAATTCTATACATTAGTTTACAGTGCATTCGGAAAGCATTCAGACCCCTTGACCTTTTCCACATTTTGTTACGTTACAGCCTTATTCTAAAATTGATTAAATATATTTTTTTCCTCATTAATCTACACACAATACCCCATAATGATGAAGCAAAAACATGTTTTTAGAAATGTTTGCAAATTTATTTTATAACAAGTCAACTGAAATATTGCATTTACATAAGTATTCCGTCCCTTTACTCAGTACTTTGTTGAAGCACCTTTGGCAGTGATTACAGACTCGAGTCTTCTTGGGTATGACGCTACAAGCTTGGCACACCTGTTTTGGGGGATTTTCTCCCATTCTTCTCTGCAGATCCTCTCAAGCTCTGTCAGGTTGGATGGGGAGTGTTGCTGCACAGCTATTTTCAGGTCTCTCCAAAGATGTTAGATCGGGTTCAAATCCGGGTTCTGTCTGTGCCACTCAAGGACATTCAGAGACTTGTCCCAAAGCCACTCCCGCGTTGTCTTGGCTGCGTGCTTAGGGTTGTTGTCCTGTTGAAAGGTGAACCTTCACCCCAGTCTGAGGTCCTGAGCACTCTGTACATTGCTCCGTTTATCTTTCCCCTCGATCCTGACTTGTCTCCCAGTCGCTGATGCTGTAAAAGATCCCAACAGCATGATGCTGCCACCGCCATGCTTCACCGTAGGGATGGTGCCAGGTTTCCTCCAGACGTGATGCTTGGCATTCAGGCCCAAGAGTTGTTTATTTTGGGTTTCATCCAGTTGAGGCGCTTCAGAAGAGGAAGGGGAGGACCATCCTCCTCAGTGAATTTCAGAAATGTCCTTGTAAAATATTTTAAAATGTATCCTTTTTAGATAAAACTATACTAAATATATTCACATCACCAAGTACCTGATTAAAACACTCTATTTTGCAAAGGTCTGCAGTAGCCTCAACATCACTCGGGAAGATAGCACCGTGGTGTCGCCGGAGGACAGCTAGCTTCCGTTCTCCTCTGGGTACATCGACTTCAATACAAAACTTAGGAGGCTCATGGTTCCCACCCCCACAAATAGACTTACACAGTAATTATGACAACTTCCGGAGAATGTCCTCCAGTCTATTAGAGCTCTAGCAGCATCAACTGACATGTTGTCCACCCAATCAAAGAATCAGATAATGAATCTAGTACTGAAAGCATAAGCTACAGCTAGAAACCACTGCAGTGTATAAAATGTGGTGAGTAGTTGACTCAAAGAAAGACAATAGTTTAACAGTTTTTAACAAATTCATTTCTTCCAAAATGAAGGCCGAAGCAAGAGAGAAATAGAAAGAGATTATCATTTTTTTCACTTTCAGTTTCACCTACTTAGCTAGCAAATGCAGCTCGCTAGTTTAGCCTACTGAAACATCCAGCTCAAACAGAGGGATGCTATGTTAGCTAGCTGGCTATGAATTTTCAACACAACACTGGGTCAAGGTAAGCTTTTGGTATCACAAATGTATTGCCACCGGGGCCCACCGGTGTAACTGCGTACTGACTATACACAGTAACGTTACTGCTTGATTGTAGCAGGTTTACTAACGCGTTTGTTCTATTAGCTATATTGACTATGACTTTACTTTAGCTAATATGGTGACAACGATGTAGGCTGTTTGGCTTGGAAAGTTTTTTCGCCTGGTCATATACAGCTGATGTGTTGTGCATTGCAATCCACAAGCGAAGGGAAGAGGTGAGAGGAGGAGAGCGCTTGGATGTGAGAAGGAATACAACATGGCTGCTATGAAAGTGAACTATGTTTACAAGTCATCAGGGGTGTATTCATTCTGCCGGTTCTGTTGAGAAAAAAAAACTCTTAAACAGAACAAAACAGGGATAAACATACTTGACTGCCACTGGTTTCATCAGACCAGAGAATCTTGTTTCTCATGGTCTGAGAGTCCTTTGGAACTCCAAGCAGGCTGTCATGTGCCTTATACTGAGTAGTGGCGTCCATCTGGCCACTCTGCCATAAAGGCCTGATTGGTGGAGTGCTGCAGAGATGGTTGTGCTTCAGAAAGGTTCTCCCATCTCCACAGAGTATCTCTAGAGCTCTGTCAGAGTGACCAACAAGTTCTTGGTCACGTCCCTGGCCAGCTGTAGGAAGAATCTTTGTGGTTCCAAACTTCTTCCATCTAAGAATGATGGAGACCACTTTATTCTTTGGGACCTTCAATGCTGCAGAAATGTTTTGGTACCCTTCCCCAGATCTGTGCCTCGACACAATCCTGTCTCCAAGCTCTACGGACAATTCCTTCGACCTCATGGCTTAGATTTTGCTCTGACATGCACTTTCAACTGTGGGGCCTTTATATAGAGAGGTGTGTGCCTTTCTAAATCATGTCCAATCAATTGAATTTACGACAGGTGGAGTCCAAGTTGTAGAAACATTTCAAGGATGATCAATGTAAACAGGATGAACCTGAATTTCATAGCAATAGGTCTGAATACTTTTTATTTTTGTTTTATTTTACTTTGATTTATCAGCAAGTCAGTTAAGAACAAATTCTTATTTTCAATGATGACCTAGGAACAGTGGGTTAACTGCCTTGTTCAGGGGCAGAACGACAGATTTGTACCTTGTCAGCTCGGGGATTCGATCTTGCAACCTTTCGGTTAGTAGTCCAACGCTCTAACCACTAGGCTAGGTATTTATTTTATTATTTAAAAAAATATATCTGTAAAAATGTCTAGAAACATGTTTTCACTTCGTAATTATGGGGTATTGTGTGTAGCTTGAAAAGGAAAAAATGTTTTATTTCATTGATTTTTAGAGTAATATGGAAAAAGTCAACGGATCTGAATACTTTCCGAATGCACATAGCTCTGTAACTGTTTAAGGCACCATTGGCATCATGGTGAAATCTCTGAGCAATTTCCTTCCTCTCCAGCAACTGAGTTAGGACGGTCGCCTGTATCTTTGTTGTGACCGGGTGTATTGATGCACCATCCAAAGTGTGATTTAATAACTTCACCATGCTCAAAAGGATATTCAATGTCTGCTTTTAGTTTTACCAATCTACCAATAGGTGCCTTTTTTTGCAAAGCATTGGAAAACCTCCCTGGTCTTTATGGTTGAATCAGTGTTTGTAATTCACTGCTTGACTGAGGGACTTTACAGATAATTGTATGTGTGGGGTACAGAGATTAGGTAGTCCTGGAACTTAAGTTTAATTAAGACATTTCAATTTGAAATCTTTTGGACATCAGAGCAATGTTGAGGGAATCCTATTTGAGTCAGACAAGGATGTTCATATGATAGGTAAGAGCTGGTCATGGGTGCACCTCAGCTACGCTCAAGGTCCTAAACAACATCATAACCGCCATCGATAAGAGACATTACTGTGCAGCAGTATTCATCGACCGGGCCAAGGCATTCCACTCTGTCAATCACCACATTCTTATTGGCAGACTCGACAGCCTTGGTTTCTCAAATGATAGCCTTGCCTGGTTTACCAACTACTTCTATGATAGAGTTCAGTGTGTCAAATCGGAGGGCCTGTCAGGGCCTCCCGGGTGGCGTAGTGGTTAAGGGCGCTGTACTGCAGCGCCAGCTGTAGCCCTATACACTACCCCATACACTACCCACCACCGCGACCTGTACGCTCTCGTTGGTTGGCCCTCGCTTCATACTCGTCGCCAAACCCACTGGCTACAGGTTATCTACAAGTCTCTGCTATGTAAAGCCCTGCCTTATCTCAGTTCACTGGTCACCATAGCAGCACCCACTCGTAGCACGTGCTCCAGCAGGTATATCTCACTGGTCACCCCAAAGCCAATTCCTACTTTGGTCATCTTTCCTTCCAGTTCTCTGTTGCCAATGACTGGAACGAACTGCAAAAATCTCTGTAGCTGGAGACTCATATCTCCCTCTCTAGCTTTAAGCACCAGCTGTCAGAGCAGCTCACAGATCACTGCACCTGTGCATAGCCCATCTGTAAACAGCACATCTATCTACCTACCCATCCCCATACTGTATTTATTTATTTCTTGCTCCTTTGCACCTGTAACGACCGTTGGTGGAAGAAGGTGAGGACCAAAGTGCAGCGTTGTAGGTATCCATAATACTTTTAATCCAGAATGAATACACAAACAAAAACAACAAAACGATAACTGAACAGTTCTGACAGGTGCAACAAATACTAACCAGAAAATAACTACCCACACCCATAGTGGGAAAACAGGCTGCCTAAGTATGGTTCGGATTGCCAGCTGCCTCTGATTGGGAACCATACCAGGCCAAACACATAGAAATAGAAAACATAGAATGCCCACCCCAACTCACACCCGACCAAACTAAAACAAATACATAAAAAAGGAACTAAGGTCAGGATGTGACAGTACCCCCCCAAAGGTGCGGACTCCGGCCGCAAAACCTAAATCCACAGGGGAGGGTCTGCATGGGCATCTGTCCGCGGTGGCGACTCTGGCGCGGGACGTGGACCCCACTCCACCATAGTCTTGGCCCACTTAAGTGGCGCCTTTGGAGCGGCGACACTCGCCGCCGACCTCGGACTAGGGCCCCGAATAGCGGCGGGCCCCGAATAGACGGGAGACTCTGGCAGCGCCGGAGTGAAGGGCGACTCTGGCAGCGCCGGGGTGAAGGCCGGCTCTGGCAGCTCCTGACTGAAGGGCGGCTCTGGCAGCTCCTGACAGAAGGGCGGCTCTGGCAGCGCCTGACTGACGGGCGGCTCTGGCAGCTCCTGACTGACGGGCGGCTCTGGCAGCTCCGGACTGACGGGCGGCTCTGGCAGCTCCGGACTGACGGGCGGCTCTGGCAGCTCCGGACAGGAGGGAGACTGGCAGCTCCGGACAGGAGGGAGAATGGCAGCTCCGGACAGGAGGGAGACTCTGGCAGCTCCGGACAGGAGGGAGATTGGCAGCTCCGGACAGGGGGGAGACTCTGGCAGCTCAGGGCAGGAGGGAGACTCTGGAAGCGCCGGACAGGCGGGAGAACCTGGAGGGAGGAGATGGAGAGACATCCTGGTGCGTGGGGCTGCCACAGGAGGCATGGTGCGTGGAGGAGGCACCGGATGGACCGGACCGTGGAGGCGCACTGGAGGTCTCGAGCACCGAGCCTGCACAACCTGTCATGGCTGGATACTCCCTGTAGCCTGGCAAGTGCGGCGGGGTGGAACAGACCGCACTGGGCTGTGCTGGCGAACCGGGGACACTGTGCGTAGGGCTAGTGCCATATAACCCAGGCAGAGGAGACCCACTGGAGACCAGATGCGCTGAGCCGGCTTCATTACTCCTGACTCGATGCCCACTCTAGCCCGGCCGATACGAGAAGCTGCGATGTAGAGCACCAGGCTACGCATGCGCACTGGGGACACCGTGCGCCTCACGGCATAACACAGTGCCTTCCCGGTCAACCTCTCGCCACGGTAAGCACAGGGAGTTGGCTCAGGTCTCCTACCTGACTTAGCCACACTCCCCGTGTGCCCCCACCCCCCCCCAATAAATTTTTGGGGCTGCCTCTCGTCCCTGTTGCGCTGCTGTGCTAACTCCTCATATCGCCGCCGCTCGGCTTTAGCTGCCTCCAGCTCTTCCCTGGGGCGGCGATATTCCCCAGCCAGTGCCCAGGGTCCCTTACCGTCCAAAATCTCCTCCCATGTCCATGAGTCCATTCCACGCTGCTCCTGGTTACCACGCTGCTTGGTCCTTTTTTAGTGGGTAGATCTGTAATGATTCTCCTCTTCGTCTGAGGAAGAGTAGTCAAGATCGGACCAAAATGCAGCGTGGTACGTGTCCATGTTAAATTTATTACAACTGAACACAAAATAACAAACGTGAAACACCGAAAATCGAAGCAGTTCTGTATGGTGAAAACACAGACACAGAAAACAACTACCCACACCCATAGTGGGAAAACAGGCTGCCTAAGTATGGTTCTCATTCAGAGACAACGATTGCCAGCTGCCTCTGATTGGGAACCATACCAGGCCAAACACATAGAAATAGAAAACAGAACAAAAAACAGAATGCCCACCCCAACTCACGCCCTGACCAAACTAAAACAGAGACATAAAAAAGGAACTAAGGTCAGGACGTGACAGCACCCCAGTATCTCTACTTGCACATTAATCTTCTGCATTTCTGCATCTACCATTCCAGTGTTAAATTGCTATGTTGTAATTACTTCGCCACCATGGCCTATTTATTGCCTTAACTCCATTATCTTACCTCATTTGCACTCACTGTATATACAGTGCCTTGCGAAAGTATTCGGACCCCCTTGAACTTTGCGACCTTTTGCCACATTTCAGGCTTCAAACATAAAGATATAAAACTGTATTTTTTTGTGAAGAACCAACAACAAGCGGGACACAATCATGAAGTGGAACGACATTTATTGGATATTTCAAACTTTTTTAACAAATCAAAAACTGAAAAATTGGGCGTGCAAAATTATTCAGCCCCTTTACTTTCAGTGCAGCAAACTCTCTCCAGAAGTTCAGTGAGGATCTCTGAATGATCCAATGTTGACCTAAATGACTAGTGATGATAAATACAATCCACCTGTGTGTAATCAAGTCTCCGTATAAATGCACCTGCACTGTGATACTCTCACAGTCTCATAGTTCCACAGTATTATTGACTGTATGTTTTGTTTATTCCATGTGTATCTCTGTGTTGTATGTGTCGAATTGCTATGCTTTATCTTGGCCAGGTCGCAGTTGCAAATGAGAACTTATTCTCAACTAGCCTACCTGGTTAAATAAAGGTGAAATATATAACAAAAAAATAAAAAAGGTCAGATATACAAAACATTGCACTGCATAAAACGTACATTTTTGTCAAATGTATTTTTGTTAGTTATGTTTCAACCCTCCATCTTGTGCCAATATCAGTTCTCTTTAAGTCTTTGTTCCAATGGTTTATACACTGCTCCAAAAAATAAAGGGAACACTAAAATAACACATCCTAGATCTGAATGAATGAAATATTCTTATTAAATACTTTTTTCTTTACATAGTTGAATGTGCTGACAACAAAATCACACAAAAATGATCAATGGAAATCAAATTTATCAACCCATGGAGGTCTGGATTTGGAGTCACACTCAAAATTAAAGTGGAAAACCACACTACAGGCTGATTCAACTTTGATGTAATGTCCTTAAAACAAGTCAAAATGAGGCTCAGTAGTGTGTGGCCTCCACGTGCCTGTATGACCTCCCTACAACGCCTGGGCATGCTCCTGATGAGGTGGTGGATGGTCTCCTGAGGGATCTCCTCCCAGACCTGGTCTAAAGCATCCGCCAACTCCTGGACAGTCTGTGGTGCAACGTGGCGTTGGTGGATGGAGCGAGACATGATGTCCCAGATGTGCTCAATTGGATTCAGGTCTGGGGAACGGGCGGGCCAGTCCATAGCATCAATTCCTTCCTCTTGCAGGAACTGCTGACACACTCCAGCCACATATGAGGTCTAGCATTGTCTTGCATTAGGAGGAACCCAGGGTCAACCGCACCAGCATATGGTCTCACAAGGGGTCTGAGGATCTCATCTCGGTACCTAATGGCAGTCAGGCTACCTCTGGCGAGCACATGGATTGCTGTGCGGCCCCCCAAAGAAATGCCACCCCAGACCATGACTGAACCACCACCAAACCGGTCATGCTGGAGGATGTTGCAGGCAGCAGAACGTTCTCCACGGCGTCTCCAGACTGTCACGTCTGTCACATGTGCTCAGTGTGAACCTGCTTTCATCTGTGAAGAGCACAGGGCGCCAGTGGCGAATTTGCCAATCTTGGTGTTCTCTGGCAAATGCCAAACGTCCTGCACGGTGTTGGGCTGTAAGCACAACCCCCTCCTGTGGACGTTGGGCCCTCATACCACCCTCATGGAGTCTGTTTCTGACCGTTTGAGCAGACACATGCACATTTGTGGCCTCCTGGAGGTCATTTTGCAGGGCTCTGGCAGTGCTCCTCCTGCCCCTCCTTGCACAAAGGCGGAGGTAGCGGTCCTGTTGCTGGGTTGTTGCCCTCCTACGGCCTCCTCCACGTCTCCTGATGTACTGGCCTGTCTCCTGGTAGCGCCTCCATGCTCTGGACACTACGCTGACAGACACAGAAAACCTTCTTGCCACAGCTCGCATTGATATGCCATCCTGGATGAGCTGCACTACCTGAGCCACTTGTGTGGGTTGTAGACTCCGTCTCCTGCTACCACTAGAGTGAAAGCACCACCAGCATTCAAAAGTGACCAAAACATCAGCCAGGAAGCATAGGAACTGAGAAGTGGTCTGTGGTTATCACCTGCAGAACCACTCCTTTATTGGGGGTGTCTTGCTAATTGCCTATAATTTCCACCTGTTGTCTATTCCATTTGCACAACAGCATGTGAAATTTATTGTCAATCAGTGTTGCTTCCTAAGTGGACAGTTTGATTTCACAGAAGTGTGATTGACTTGGAGTTACATTGTGTTGTTTAAGTGTTCCATTTATTTTTTTGAGCAGTGTATTTTTTTCTAAGAGGTTGTCAGTTGGATAGGCTCTCTGCAAGGTTTTGTATATCTTACCTATCATATGAATAAAAACATGTTTTCCCTTTGTAATTATAGGGTATTGTGTGTAGATGGGTGAGAATATCATTTTTTTTTAATCCATTTTGAATTCAGGTTGTAACACAACAAAATGTGGAGTAAGTCGAGGGGTATGAATACTTTCTGAATGTATTTAAAATTCCAAATTTGTTTTGTTTAGGTCTCTGACAAAGAGAGAAATTCTTTGCATCTCATATCCACCAAATGCGTCAAGCAAGCTGTGTTTGTGCTCAGTTTTAGTATGGAAGAGGGGCTGGATTCAATCCGTATTCCCAAAATATCTTTTAGCTGGATTGAAATTCAAAGGCAATGTTTCCGCGTTCGAGGACACTGCATTCATGGTGTGTCTGCTCAATCGGAAATTACCATTACATTTTAATGCGGATCTTCCTTGATACTTCCACGTTATGGATTGAATCAAGCCCTTAGTTTGTAAAGTGCACTTAAATCTAAGGACCATCCCCACAGAAACAGCTTAGGACAGGGTATTGTGAAGTCAGCTACTCTACATAGCGAAAGTGATACACTTGTCCACAGTGGAGCACTACAGGGTCGGTTGTCCATTTCGCTGAGATGGGTCTTTATAACGCCCTGGGTTCAGTTACCGTTTTAGTCGGAGATTACCTGGCCTATACTTAAAATGTTCATGATAGCTTGAACTATTCTATGGGATGAAAGGGATTTTTTTATTTCATCATTGGAAGCCTATAGATGTGTCACTAGCCATTTGTCCTGATGAATTCTGGAATATTCTCAATATTACTATGTAAGAGGAAAGGTCATGGTTCTTTATGAGCGCCTTCTTCTGATACCTTTCTCTGCGGTGTCACAAGTATCAGAGGGAGATTTGAAAACAGTCATCTACTGAGTACAGAGTTATGAATGTGCTCAACATTGATGATAGCGGCTTCTAGGCAGCATCCACTTAAGGTGCTTTTCAGTAAAAATAAATAAAAGGTTCCATATTTATTCAGCATGCTTGTTCTTTAAACAATTCTCACTCATTCTCACCTGCTTGTTTGTCAAAATGGCTGCCCCAAGTACCAAGGCAGCCTTTTCTCGACCTGGAGGGCTGATCTTTTTTTTAATTTATTTTTCTTTTTCTTTTACCAGGTAGGTCAATTTACAACAAATTTAGGAAAAGTTCAGACTTAGATTATAATGAATATGATTATGAACAGTGATTATTACCTGCCAATGTCCACCCCAATGCTTCTCTTGGGTTGCATTCACACGTACACACAATAGTGTAACTCCACCATCGAGAGGCTGAGAGTGCTCTCTGATCTAGATGAACAAGCTGTCTCATCAGGGAGCAGATCTTCTCTGGGAAACCTTCTCTAAATTGGTTGGCCATTGTGGCAGATGGTAAGAGGGGGGGGGGGCTGTACATGTCCCAACCTCTGTAACTTCGTGTTACCCCACAGCTGCAGTACATTGTGACTTGCCTCAGTGCCCACCTCTGCTCCACATACATACACGTGGGTCCAATGTAGCCCAGATAGTTTACCCGAAGGTAAATCCACCTCCAGCACTCATAAGGTTTCAACATGGCTACTACCGCACCCGAACAAAGCCATGGTGTTCAGACATGTAAATACAGCTCATAAGAAAGCGGAACATGACCGACTTGAATTCCCCACATTGATGCCACAAAGATATGCCTCAGCAAGTGTCCCAAAGTACATGCATAAGCATTTCCTTAATGATATGAGGTTGTGTGTGTGTGTGGTACCCAGCGTGTAAAAACCTGTCCCGGCCGATAATTGGGTTTCTTTTTATGTAAAGATTGATTTGGGAGTTTGTCCCTTTGGCCATGCGCTAATGATCAACCACTGGGGAGGGATACAGCCTTAATAAAACATCAGCATGCCAGACAGCAGGAAAGCTCCCACTGTTCCAAGTGCGCCCCGCTGAATCCCAATGCGCCCATCTGCAGGAGGAGGCCGAGTCGCTCACTACAGGGAGACTCTACACTTTACGCTACACCTGAAGCACGTTGCCGCATAATATTAGTGTGATTTAAATATTGGGCATACGGGAGAATGAAAACATGATTTGGTTATTTGGCAAGGGCAAAGATTTGTGTGTGTGTTTGTGTGTGAGAGCGGTGTGTGTGTCGGCGTGTTTACTAGAGTACTTGCTCGTGTGTTTATTAGTGCGTGCATGCTTTTCTGTGTGCCTGTATTTCTGTCTCTCAGCCAATGTACCTTTGTTTTTGTTAGAAGCTTACCATTCATTGTTAGAATACTTCAAAACGTCAGACCCTAACGAGATACTGTATGACCCCGATTTGTCTTCTGTGCCAAACAGACATCACCACCTTCACTGACATAGTGACAGCTGTGGTGGGTCCCACATCCAGCACAAAGCTCAGTGACTCCCTAACTGACACACCAGGTTGGAAACTAGTGAGATGAACATTAGGCATTAGGCATTTGATAGTAGGTAACGTAGTAGTAGTAGCTAGTGGTACAGTGCGGAGAACAAGTATTTGATACACTGCCGATTTTGCAGGTTTTCTTACTTACAAAGCATGTAGAGGTCTGTAATTTTTATCATAGGTACACTTCAACTGTGAGAGACAGAATCTAAAACAAAAATCCAGAAAATGACATTTTATGATTTTTAAGTAAATAATTTGCATTTTATTGCATGACATAAGTATTTGATACATCAAAAAAGCAGAACTTAATAGTTGGTACAAAAACCTTTGTTTGCAATTACAGAGATCATACATTTCCTGTAGTTCTTGACCAGGTTTTCACACACTGCACCAGGGATTTTGGCCCACTCCTCCATACAGACCTTCTCCAGATCCTTCAGGGTTTGGGGCTGTCGCTGGGCAATACGGACTTTCAGCTCCCCCCAAAGATTTTCTATTGGGTTCAGGTCTGGAGACTGGCTAGGCCACTCCAGGACCTTGAGATGCTTCTTACGGAGCCACTCCTTAGTTGCCCTGGCTGTGTGTTTTGGATCGTTGTCATGCTGGAAGACCCAGCCACGACCCATCTTCAATGCTCTTACTGAGGGAAGGAGGTTGTTGGCCAAGATCTTGCGATACATGGCCCCATCCATCCTCCCCTCAATACGGTGCAGTCGTTCCAGTCCCCTTTGCAGAAAAGCATCCCCAAAGAATGATGTTTCCACCTCCATGCTTCACGGTTAGGTTGGTGTTCTTGGGGTTGTACTCATCCCTCTTCTTCCTCCAAACACGGCGAATGGAGTTTAGACTAAAAAGCTCTATTTTTGTCTCATCAGACCACATGACCTTCTCCCATTCCTCCTCTGGATCATCCAGATGGTCATTGGCAAACTTCAGATGGGCCTGGACATGTGCTGGCTTGAGCAGCGGGACCTTGCGTGCACTGCAGGATTTTAATCCATGACGGCGTATTGTGTTACTAATGGTTTTCTTTGAGACTGTGGTCCCAGCTCTCTTTAGGTCATTGACCAGGTCCTGCCGTGTAGTTCTGGGCT
This sequence comes from Oncorhynchus clarkii lewisi, assembly GCF_045791955.1. Lineage (NCBI taxonomy): Eukaryota > Metazoa > Chordata > Actinopteri > Salmoniformes > Salmonidae > Oncorhynchus > Oncorhynchus clarkii. The sequence goes on along the minus strand of NC_092176.1, from coordinate 6,933,471 downwards.
GATCCCTCACCTTCCTCATGATCATTGATGCCCTACGAGGTGAGATCTTGCATGGAGCCTCAGACCGGGGTCGATTGACCATCATCTTGAACTTCTTCCATTTTCTAATAATTGCGCCAACAGTTGTTGCCTTCTCACCAAGCTGCTTGCCTATTGTCCTGTAGCCCATCCCAGCCGTGTGCAGGTCTACAATTTAACCCTGATGTCCTTAAACAGCTCTTTGGTCTTGGCCATTGTGGAGAGGTTGTAGTCTGTTTGATCGAGTGTGTGTGTGATCGAGTTCAAACAGGTGCAGTTAATACAGGTAATGAGTGGAGAACAGGAGGGCTTCTTAAAGAAAAACTAACAGGTCTGTGAGAGCCGGAATTATTACTGGTTGGTAGGTGATAAAATACTTATGTCATGCAATAAAATGCAAATTAATTACTTAAAAATCATACAATGTGATTTTCTGGATTTTTGTTTTAGATTCAGTCTCTCACAGTTGAAGTGTACCTATGATACAAATTACAGACCTCTACATGCTTTGTAAGTAGGAAAACCTGCAAAATTGGCAGTGTTTCAAATACTTGTCCTCCCCAGTGTATGTGTAAAGTCTGATCACCCCAAACTGTATATCAATGCAAACTCCTTTTATTAGTCTAGGCACTTTTAGTACCCACACTTAGATTAGTCTCAGTGGTTTTGTAGAATAGAGTTTTTGTAGAAAAGACTATATATACAGTATGTTTGTCTATGATGCTAGACAACATCTGGAGAGCATTGGTGTGTAAATGCAATAAACCTCTCAATTACCTAAATTACCTCATTGCTGGCTCAGTAAATGCTTTCCAATTGCTCCCTCAAGTGCTGCTTCTGGCAACAGATCAAACGTCTGTGCTAGCCACGATACCAGCCACTCTTCCAGCCAGTATGTCAGACACTGTGCCAGTCTCTGCCAGTCCCGACCAGACAGACAGTCCATCCTTAACCACAGTGAACTTTCCCCCAATGGAGGTAAATCCCCCCACAACCACAGTGAGAGCGCAGCCGAAAGGTAAGTACCCTGAAACACCAGAGGAATCACTGACCTCTCACCCTTACACTACATGAGCTTTAACACCTCAAATAATACTTTTTTCTCCAAATGTCTTTTGATATTGTTCAGGGATCTAAATGTATGAATATTGGTTAGACTATTCTTGAAACACATCCACTTTGGACATATCGGTGGTCACATGGATTTTCTGTGACTTAATCATTTAGGACATTTTACAAAAGTTTGGGACTATAAGAATAGCAAAGCAAACCTGGGTTATGATACCATAAAACATCATAACTGACTAGCAATTTTACATTGATGTAATAATAGAAATGTTGATTGTTGTGCTTCATCCGTGTTAACTAATGAGAGCAATACAAGACGGGACACAAATGATGAACTGAGCACAGTGGCGTAGTAGTGTTTGTGATCTTACTCCTACTAAAACACTTTGTCCGTCTCACAATCTGTGTCTCGTAAACCATCTGTTTTAAACCGTCTTGCCTGTAAGCAAAACTGAGACCAGGGGTTAACAGCAGATTAAACTGTAGTTTAATGGGAACAGTCAAGTGACGCACTGGGTCCTTGAAACAGACGAGTAAGAGAGACCGGCAGGAGAAACAAAACGTCTTCAATTGTTTGGCAGAGGAAACCCCAAGAAGCCTGTAGACTGTCATATTTACCCCTATTAACCTCTCCCAGTGTGAATCAGGTCTGCCAGAGAACATAGAGTGCCTTATTCTCCCCAGAGGTTGCACTGGGGTAAAGAGATTAAACATGATTACTGGGCTAAAGTAGTCCTGAAGGCAAGGTATGGTATAAGGGCCATGATACGGACCTCTTAACATCTCCATGTGCTAGGCTACTTACACTTTAGGATTCCCTGTCTGGTGCCAGCTACTAGCTTAGTAGTGTCCCTCAGTGCCAGGTTGGAGTATTAGAACAGAGCTTTGCTGTTGTATTCACTGTACAAATGCTACATTAAAGAGACAGTGAATGTGGGAGTGAATTGGGGTGTTTGGAGAGTATGGAATGCATACTTTGAGAGGACCAATGATAAAAAAAAGTTTAAGTCATGATATCATTCCGTGCTGTGTTTTGGTCTATTGACAGAGAAAAAAAATACAGAAGGTGAGAAGTTGGCCAAGTGTTTTCTACTCTCTTGTTTGGAAGATAGAATACCCAGCAGGCTCACTATCCCTCAGGCTCTGGCAGCATGTTGAGTTCATCCCAGGGCTTTCCAGAACACAGATTAAACTGCCTACTTTGATTCCCTCAGGAATGTTTGATAGGAAAAGGAATGCAACAGAACATTTCACACCACCTGCGATAGAATGGCACCCAAGTGGTTTGTGGCGGGCGCTGGACTTTTGAATCAAATGGTCATTCTGTTTGTTGCTCTCTTACCGCCTTCCTCCTGCCGAGCAAGGGTCTGATGATATCCACTGTTCCCAAGGAAAGTGCTGCCACTGGACACAATCAGCAGCCAGGAGCGATAAATCATTAAAAAAAACGCTATCATTGTGTAGCATCATCTTTTTCTGGAGCACAGCATCAAGCCAGCAATACTGGTGCTGGGGGCCAAAGCTCAAGCCTTTTCTGATCTATTTCCGAATACCAATTGAATGAACAGCTGCTAAATATTTCACAAGCCGGGAGAAGACAGGTCGTGGTAAGGGAGAGCAAACCAGGCAAGTTACGGAGCCTGTGGAGATAGATACAGTAGATAGATACATGAAACCATAACAGGATGGAGGCACGGAGCCGTGTCCTTGAGGAGTAGCCACAGGGCAGATGCAGGGGAAGTGATGATATCTGGGCATGGGGTATCCCATTTCTACTGATACTGACAGAAATAGGGAAAAGTTGAATGCTGTAGATATCACAAGACGATGCCAGCGAGCCAACATCAAAATATTATAAATATAGCGGTGCAGTGGTTAGTATGCCATCTTAACAACTGATTGGTGTGATTTTTTTCTGTACACAATTGCAGTTACTGAATCATCTGATGCAGCTGATGCCACATCTGACTCAGTCACACCATCATCTGATGCAACCACTCCAACATCAGTTGGATTTACTCTCACACCTGACAGCACAACGACAACTTCCTACACAGTGACTTCTGACACCAGTACCACAGCATCTGACACAAGTACTTCTACATCTGACACAAGTACGGCTACATCTGAAACAAGTACTACAACATCTGAAACAAGTACTACAACATCTGAAACAAGTACTACAACATCTGAAACAAGTACTACTACATCTGACACAAGTACCACAGCATCTGACACAAGTACCACAGCATCTGACACAAGTACCACAGCATCTGACACAAGTACGGCTACATCTGAAACAAGTACTACAACATCTGACACAAGTACCACAACATCTGACACAAGTACCACAGCATCTGACACAAGTACGGCTACATCTGAAACAAGTACTACAACATCTGACACAAGTACCACAGCATCTGACACAAGTACCACAGCATCTGACACAAGTACCACAGCATCTGACACAAGTACCACAGCATCTGACACAAGTACCACAGCATCTGACACAAGTACCACAGCATCTGACACAAGTACCACAGCATCTGACACAAGTACCACAGCATCTGAAACAAGTACTACAACATCTGACACAAGTACCACAGCATCTGACACAAGTACCACAGCATCTGACACAAGTACCACAGCATCTGACACAAGTACTACATCATCTGACACAAGTACTACATTTGACACAAGTTCAACAACAACTGAGAGAAGTACTACAATATTTGACACAATTGCAACACTATTTGACATTAGTATTACACCTTCGGTCACTACTACTAACACAGTTGACACAAGTACCACAACATTTGACACAAGTGCCACAACATTTGACACAAGTACCACAACATCTGACACAACCACCACAGTATCAGACACAAGTATCACAACATTTTACACAAGTACTACATTTCTAATAAGTACTAAAACATCTTACACAAATATTTATTTTGACACAAGTTCTACAACAACTGACACAAGTACTGTATCTGACTCAAGTACTACAATATTTGACACAATGACTTCAACATCTGATATATTTACCACAACTTATGGCACTATTACTTCAGCATCTGATGTATTCACTTCAACATCTGGTGTGCCCTTTCTGGCATCGGACACAGTTACTCCAGCATCTGATGTAGTAACACCACCAACAGATGGATTTACCTCACCCCCTGATGATACATTTATTCCAGCATCTGAGGGAGATACACCCGCCTCTGACGTGGCTTCTTCAGTATCTGATGGACTGACCTCACAACCTGATGAAGCTCCTTCAACACCTCAAGCAGTTCCTCCAACTCCCGACACGGTTTCCTCAGCACCTGATCCTCTATCCCGTACACCGGGTAGAGACACCACCCAAGCTCCAGACAAATCTACTCCAGCACCTGACACAGATACCTCAACATCTGATGCTGCTACCCTGGCACCTGTTGTAGCTACTACAGCTCCAGACTCATCTTCAGCAGCTCCTGATCCTGCTACCCCATCTCCTGATGTAGGACCAGTTCCTGATTCAGTTGATCCAGCTCCTGATTCAGTTGATCCAGCTCCTGATGTAGGACCAGCTCTTGATTCAGTTGATTCATTTCCTGATTCAGTTGATCCAGCTCCTGATACAGGACCATCTCCTGATGCTGTTGATCCAGCTCCTGGTGTTGGACCAGTTCCTGATTCAGTTTATCCAGCTCCTGATGTAGGACCAGCTCTTGATTCAGTTGATTCATTTCCTGACTCAGTTGATCCAGCTCCTGATACAGTTGATCCAGCTCCTGATGATGCTGTTGATCCAGCCCCTGATGCAGGACCAGCTCCTGATTCAATTTATCCAGCTCTTGATTCAGCTCCTGATTCAGGACCAGCTCCTGATGCTGCCGCTCCAATGCCTGATGCTGGGGTCGGTGAGAAAGTGGAAAATAAAGAAGAAAATGTTAAAGAGGAAAAAGGTACACCGTGATATAGCAACAATACCCTCTTATTTTTTCATTTACAAGTGTATGAATATTCCATCAGTAAACTATGGTAAAACTGCAAATGTTGAAGGAACTATCCCACTGGGCACAGAAGTAATTTCAACGTCTAGTTTTGATTTTATATTTGGTTGACCAATCAGTTTTCTATATTGATTCAATAACAACATTATGTGGAGCCAATGTTGAATTAACCAATATTTGCCCAGTGGTATATTTAGAATGTACAATGTTATCCTCTAATGTACAGTTGTGTATGCAGTCTATATGCTGCTAATAGGCAGTTGTGTCAGTAAGGTTTTATGACCTTTACACGAGCTGTTGCCTTATTGTCTCAACCATTTGACAAAGCCATTATCTAAAGGGTCATTCAGCATGAATAAAAAATGAGTAAAAAGTTTGAAGTTGCTTTTTTTCTGATCTCTCAATCTCTCCGATGTACACAGTTACCCCCATAACTGAAGCCAAAGGGGAAAGCAAAGAGGAAGAGAAAGAGAAAAAAAAATATTTTCAAACGAAAGACAATGAGAAAAAAGGTATATTGATTAACAGTAGTCTAGTAGTATTTGTACTGTATGTTGTGTGTGTTACAAAATATAGTTTTAAAAATAGTTTAGTATGATCCAACAACTCAACTCTGTTATGGAAGCAGATGGGGATCTGTGAAACTCACTCCTCAGCCTGAAGTGAATCCACTTGAGCTGCTGAACAGTTAGCTTTTTGGTGGAGCAACTGGGTAGACACTTCAGAAGGGGGGTCATGTGTGTTTGCGAGGCAGAGGTCCTGGGTTCAAGCCTTGATATGAGCTGAATCAGGAGGAAGCGGTACTCGTTAAGCAAGCAGCGTGACATCCTTTACAATGGTGCCAATTGACTCAGGTCTGCAGTTGCGCTCAGCTCAATGCTGGGTTCCCCGTGGAGGGAATTTGGGGGGGGGGGGGGTGAAGGTAGCAGATGGGGATCTATGAAACTCCACTCGCGCTGCCGAACAGCTAGCTGGGTAAGACGCTTCAGGAGGGCGGCCATGTTTGTTTGCGAGGCAGAGGTCCCGGGTTCGAGCCTGAATCAGGAGGGAGCGGTACTCGCTAAGCAAGCAGCGTGACGTCCTTTACATTAGCGTTAGCATGTCAATTTGTAGTGGTGTCAGTAACCATTCATGTTGAATTCCCTGAACCAACTCAATGGGGTTGAAGTTGGAGTGTTAGTCACCTGGTTGCTATAGGAAAACATCCCCACTGGGTGTCAGAGCGCAAACAGATAATTGATGGACAAAATAGGTTGCGGAAAAGCCATTTTTGGATGAGCCCATGTCCCAGTAGGATACCTGATCCATGGTTTCAGGAGGCTATTGACTCAAAGCACCAGGCTGCTGACAAGCATTAGAAGTCGTCTGTGTGTTTGTCAAACCTAGAGCAGCTAATGTATTTTTGTTGTTGACAAGGATCATGTGGTACAGAATATGCCACATAGTATTGTGTGGGTGATTCTGTCACCACTCAGACTCCACTCATCAGCTGTAGCTGAACCAGTATTGCAAACTAAACATCTTTGCTATGGACTATGATTCCAATCACTTGATTTGGCACTAAACGGGAGAAACGGACTGAAGCTCATTTTGTGTTATGTTTAAATGTTAAAATAAAATAATTGTTACGTTTCCCTAATAAACACAACCCAGGTAGGCATTTTATTGCTGGTGAGATGGATTGTCTGAATGGGACTGAGATGTTGTTATTGTAGAGGAATGAATATCTACACTTTGTGAATGACTAAACGTTGTGGTTTATAAACAATACTGTGTGTTAATGTGTAGATTTCAATGGTTTATGGAATGTATGAGGTCTTTCTCTGTGAATCATGCAAGATGTCTGAGCAGTTGGCACCCTATTGTGTTTCAGGATTCCTTTGGCATCAATTGTATATTTTTGTAGCCATGATATTTCAGACACTGTAGTAGAGGCTTGTACACATTGGCATGTTAGTATTATCTATAACACAGTTAAATAGATGCTTTATTTCCCAAGCGGTTGTAAAACTGCTGATTCCTGGTGGGTCCAAATACAGCGAGTCTAAGGTTGCATACGTACAGTTTCAAGGTAAGACATGATTTACCACACTGAAGCTTTGAATCTGTTTGGACTAGAGAACTGTGGAAAAATGACCAAAGTTTGTCCAGTCTTTTTCCTTCATTCATTTGTCTTTTTGGTTTTTTTCCCCCCATGCGTTTTTATGTTGCATGTTTGGGTTTTGTTTGCTTCGTAAGGTAAGCAACTTATTTCCACTCCATTTATAGTATTACTGTCGTTACCTTTTTATTGTGAACTTGTAATGAAACGGATTGTATAGTGTCATTTGTGTGGATGACTGTGGATTCCTTTGTGAGACAGTGACCATTCTTTCAGCAATCTGTAGGGTAATAGGCCCATTCATTTGTGATAAGCTGTTTTTGCCCCCCTGTCCCACTGCTCTACTCTGTGGTACAGCATATTACACCAGCAGCATCTTTTTTAAATAGCGTGTCAATAATGAATCCCCTCTAAGCAAAGAGAAGTAACATGATGCCTGATTAAATAACTAAACTGTCAGCTAAATCGTCTTGTACATTAGCATTAAAAACAATTTTATTCAGATTATTGTAGTATGATGGAACAAACTCCTAAAGCATTATAAGCTTCATTGTGACATATATATATTGATTTACACCTAATTAAAATATTATACAATATTTTAATTAGGTTTAAATCAATGAATCAATCGAAAAAATATATAATGCAAACTAAATTGACACCTTGGTGTATTTGCTCTACCAATTGTTTTTATCCCTTGGTAAATCAATGTGCAGTATTCAGAGGCCTGATTGTTAGCTGGTTGAATAAGGCAGATTTGAGCTTATTGAGGTCAAGTGATTTCCCATGGGGCCAAAAAGTCAGGAACTGGTTTCTGAACTCAGCATACTTCAGCTCTATGGAGCTTGCTATGTCTTGCCTATTTGGCTTTTGTATGATGAGTGAAACAGTTTTGGGGTATACCTAAATCTCTGAGTGCTACCTCTGCATTTGAATAGGACTCCATTCCTCCTCTTCCTCTTCCTCATCCTCCAGCACCTTGTACTAACCCTACTCTGCTCTTCCCCCCCTGTCAGACTGCGAGTGCTATGGCCACTCGAACCGCTGCAGTTATATTGACTTTATCAACATCGTGACTTGCGTCAGCTGTAAACACAACACTAGGGGGCAGAACTGTCAGCACTGCCGACTGGGATTCTTCCGGAATGTCTCTGCCGAGCTGGACGATGAGAACGTTTGTATAGGTCAGTTAGGATCTCTCCTCACTGTCTCACCACGCAAACTCCACCCTAAACGCACTCACTATAAACAGCTATGAAGAGTTTGACCCGTTTGCCCATCACTGACATGTCCACACATACAGCATTTTACCACAGACTTTCTTCATGAACATTTACACATGGATATGCACAGTGGAAAAGGTTGTTGAAGACGTTGATAAAGGCATAACAAGACAGCTTATCATTTTTGTATTGCCTTCGACCCCTACCAATTACCTGCAAACCTCTGTGACGTGTCTCCTGTATGACCCCGTTGTAGCTCAACAGGATTAAAAGCACGATCCTTCGACCATGCTAACGGCTAAAGAGAATCATAGAAGCTCAGCTGATCATTTATTTAGAAATGCTTTGAAAACATAAACATTCATACCATAGCAGCCTTTGTAAAAATGCTAAGGAATTACAATTACACATGCAGGATATAAAGAGGTCAAGTGTCAGTGTACTTTCACATATCTTCTGCCATACATATTAGAATTGTGTTTGGTGGTGCCCATGCATCCTATTCCACTCCCCACTTATCATTGGGTAAGGTGAAAGTAACTGTACACTTAAAGAATACAGCCAGTGCCAAAATTGCATTTAACAATCAACAATTTTAAACAACATGTAACATTCGGGTGCATTTATAAACTATTTATTTGGACAGCAAGAAAATGACAATTTCAACCAATGAGTTTTAATGGTTTAATTACTGATTTTTATATACATTTATAATAAATAGTCTTACCTTTTTTAAACCCATTATTATGTTTACCTTAAAGTAATATCAGAGCCATTCATTAGTGTAGTAACATTTTACTACACAAATACCACTACACATACCATTGCACTACCACAACACAGTACCGAGCAGGAACGACACAATGGCATACTGACACCTACTGGAGGCTCACTCAAACACAACTGGGTCCTGTTCATTTGGACATGCAACAGACAATGTTTTGCAACAGAAACAAAAATCATAATTTCTTACTTGGAAAGTTATTCTGTTTGGTGCCAAATGAACACAACCCTGTTTTACCGGTTTCCACTTGGGCAAAGCTGATATTTCTCTCAATGATTAAACAATGACGTCAGCTGAACTCTTAAAACACACATTGTATGACATTTTATCCAAATAGATTTGCCACAGAATTCAGTGCCAGTGTTATAAGACACAGCTGTGAATTGGGCCTGAAGTCTTCAGGTGGAAAACAAGACATACACTAGAGAACATGGCTTGAAGCAGGTATTACAGAGAAATAGTAAAGCAATGCCTCATGCTGTCATAGTTTCCTCAGGGTGAGAGCGACGCCTTAGGGAACAAGTTAAAACCGTCAACGCCTTCATTTTCCCTTCGGGTAAAGAGATGGAATGTTCATAGAATCGTCAGTATCAAACGAATAGCCTACCACTGACCTGTTCATCTTTATATGGGCACATGTGACCAGGACTAGTGAAACTGCTGTTTCAGCTAGATTGATGAGTACTGATCTGTATTTCTACCCTCACCAAAGCAGTAATGTGTTGTTAATCCCTTTTGTGCAGAGTGTAATTGTAATCAGCTGGGATCCTTCCATGCTCGGTGCAACGACACAGGGTTCTGCCAGTGTAGAGATGGCTCCATTGGGCCGAAGTGTGAGGACTGCCTGCCTGGATACAGCTGGAGACAAGGTTGCTCCCGTAAGTCGGGGTGTGCGTGAGTGTGTGAAGTTAAATGAAAGGTAAAGCTAAGACCAGTAGCCTACAGTTGAGCAGTTTGCCAATTGAATGGGAATCAATGCACAGTGAGCTCCATGAGTCCTTTCAAGGTCATGTAACAATCTGGCAAGCTTCACTGTATAATCAGTCCTTCAACAGAAAATGTCAACCGTACAGGTAAGGTCAAAACAGGTGTCTTGTTAATGTATAGTACTCGTTGCCAAAACCAGTGAACGTTTCTCAGGGTGTCCTTCAGCGACTCTAGGCTTGAGTCATTCAGTGTTCACACTGATCCTATTCCCTTTGTTTCCTCCCTCCTTCTCCATCTCCTCCCTGTCTCATCTCGTAGCCAACGTCTGCGATGATGAGTTCCTGCTGTGCCAGAATGGAGGCACCTGCTTCCAGAACCAGAAGTGTCTGTGTCTGCCAGAGTATAAGGGGGTGCTGTGTGAGCAGCTGCTCTGCGAGGGAGAGAGGGGCTGCAGCGGGGCCTCTGCCTCCTACGTCAGCCTGGCCGCCATGCTGAGCTGCCTTCTAGCCAACGCCCTGCTTAGAATAGTCACTGCTTGCTGAGCCACAACCAGGACAGCTGGAGCACACCTGGCTGTAGTATTGGGACCCTCCACCCGCGGCGCTAACCTCAGTCTCACGGTGCCGTTGCATTCTGAAACATTGTTTGCGGGCGCCAAGCCTCTCGTCGCCTCGCCACAATGAAACAAAGAGAGAGTTCCTCTCTGGCTCTCATTCTGAAAGCCAGTGCTGAAAGAATGTATACCAAAAAAAAAAAAAATCACTATCTAAGAAAAGTTTAAAGAGCGAAGAGTATTCTTTATGAAACAGTTTTTTTTCTTCTTGTCGTACATCTAAGTTTGTTCTCACAGAAATACTGCACTTAGCCAACTTGTTTTCTGAACGGAGATGGTTGTAATCACTGCTGAGGCCTACTAATGCCAAGTTTCTCTTACTCTCAAATTCACGTTTCCTTACTTTGCTGCATAGCCTGTTTGTTTCCTGGCAACCATCATTGAACTGAAAAGAGTGGGGAAATATGAGTAAAACATGTTTTAATCAGAGTTGATGTTTCAGTGGCTTGTGGTGGAGAATCAATTGTTGCATGGAAATCATGAAGCAAAGAGAGGGAGTATGACCTATCCAAATGGAACAAATCTATGTATATTTCAAAGGAAATATATGACTATTGTATATTAACATTGTTTGAATATTTTTGGTAGAAATTGTTATTTTTGTTCTAAGTAAACGTTATCATTCTAAAGAAAATGACCCATGATGAGCTTTTTACTACTGTAAACCTTTCTGAGAATGTGACTGTTAGAAGATTAGGATGATGCTCCTGATTCCATTGGATAAAGACAGTTGAAGGAATAAAGCGTGAAGGTTTGAAAGTTCAATCATTTGACTCCAGGGTTTTATCGCAACACACACACTCGCTCTCTCTAACACGTGAATATAATATTTCCCGGAAGAACACATTTCTGTAACATAGTTTTAGGCACTTCTTATTACATTGGATCTTGGGATCACGAACAAGATTATCATTAATCCCTTATCAAATGTCTATAACAAAACATGTACAGTTGCAAGAGCTGCATTGATATATTAGTTGATCATTTTAGCTCGCACAACATGAAATTGTGGCGTTGATACTACACTATTATGATTTTATACGTATCCTTATACTGTGCGTCACGAGCCTGCTATGTAAGTGAAATCAGATCTGGATATTCGTCATGAAATTCTGTTTTGAAACTGCATATGGAATGTGAAAGCCCATATCCAAAATGAACGTCTTCCCAGCTCTGGGTTTTATCAGCCTCTATATTAGAGGACAGAGCTGTGGAGCACAATATAGGATTGATACACGACAAATCCTCAACAGAAGAAGAGCACCGCAGTTGGAATTATTTTGTGCTTGTGACCCATTTTGGTTCTATAAAATGTATATGATAGAGAGCCTACTAATTCAAAATGTAAATGTTTGCTCATTAACAGAAACATGACAAGTTAGGTCTTAGTTGTGTAAAGTACTTCAGTAAAAATGCTTTAAACTGCTACTTAAGTAGTTTTTTGGGGGGTATATGTAATTTACTTTACTATTTATATTTTTGACAACTTTTACACTTACTTCACTACATTCCTAAAGAAAATAATGTACTTTTCCTGACACCCAAAAGTACTCTTTACATTTTGAATGCAGAAAAGGAAAATGACCCAATTCACACACTGATCAAGATAACATCCCTGGTCATCCTGCTTGGCAAACTCCTTAAACACAAATGCTTCATTTGTAAATGATGTCAGAGTGTTGGAGTGTGCCTTTGGCTATCCATATTTTTGTCTTAATTGTGCCATCTGTTATGCTTAAAATAAGGAATTTTAAATGATTTATACTCCTACTTTGACTTTTGAATTAAGTATATTTTAGCAATTGCATTTACTTTTGATACTTAAGTACATTTAAAACCAGATACTTTAAGACTTTTACTTAATTTGTATTTTACTGGGTGACTTTCACTTTTACTTGAGCCATTTTCTATGAAGGTATATTTACATTTATTCAAGTATGACAATGGGGTATTTTTTCCACCACTGTTAGGTCTTCGCAGTTAGCCATCAGGACTCCAGCTACACTAGTCTTGGGTAAGTGAGCACACAGATCTTGCATTTGAAGGAAAGGTGGTCTACTGATACTGAGTTATTAGTGGTGAGGGACAACGTTAATTTTAAATTGAATGAATTATGTTTGTTTGGTCGACTTTTAGGTATGGCTGTTAATATTCAGCATGAGTAAAGAATTTTGAATTAGCAACACTAACTTCACTGTGTGGGTGGGTATGTGGCCAACTCTGAAACAGAGACTGCATCCTCAGCAGGTACAATACTACTCTCTCTTATAGCCCAACAGCATCACTCATCTGAAATCTCTTCAACTACTACAGGGTAAGTGTGCACTCATAGGGGACACGCTATAACACCTGAGTGTGGAGTTCCCTTCTCAACTTTCTCTTCCACTAAATGATATGCTTAACATTCAAGCACTATGGCCATCATTGACATTTTTCAGTCAGGCATCAATCGGTCATTGGGCAAGGAAACAAAATGGATGTCCAAGAAACCTGGAGACAAATACAAGTAGAGGTCACGTCTCCTGATGGATGAGTCATTAGTGGACTCTTTTTCTGTAATACAACACCTCATTTCCATTATTGGAATGAAATCAAGCATTTTCTTTTTAGACATGTCTCAACAAAGCCCACAATGACGAATCAAAGGTATTCACTCTGTTTGCAAACATACAATTCCCAAAAATTCATAGAAAAAGAAAAGCAATATGCCAAAGGTAAAAGATAATGTTTTCCATGATCATGAATCTCTGTATATGACTTCCTTATACACTGCAGGAGAGCAGACCTGATAGTGATGCTGTGGTTGGCACCTATCATCTTGGAGGGCACCTTCAATCCAGACATTAATGACCAACCCTAAACCTCACTATAGCAACTTTTGGTTTTCATTGTTGGAAAGTAAAGAGATTGATGAATTCAAAAACAAATGATAATACCTGCGTTTCTTATTGAAACTTCACTTATTGAACACCTCTGATTGGCAGGTACATTTGCTTCCTTGATACATTTTTGGCAACAGCAGAGCAGATGTATTTTGTTGGGCTCAGAGTCCACTATTATATCTTCACTGACCAACCCCAGGAGGTTCCACCCTTTGGAAGGTCCCTTACCCTCGTCCTGGTACCCAGGTTTAGGTCTCTCTCTAGAGGATGGAGAGTGTGCAAAGATGTTATCAAGGCAAAAGGTGGCTACTTTAAAGAATATAAAATATCAAATATATTTTGAGTTGTTTAACACTTTTTTGGATACTACATGATTCCATATGTGCTATTTCATAGTTTTGATGTCTTCACTATTATTCTACAATGAAGAAAGTAGTTTTAAAAAATGGTAAAACACCTTGCATGGGTAGGTGTGTCCAAACTTTTGACTGTTACTGTATATATATTCCGGACATTACTCGTTCTGCTATTTCTTAATTTAAAACATTTCTTTTTTTTGGGGGGGGGGGGGGGGGGGGGGGGGGTTGTGTGTATTGTTTTTGTATTGTTAGGAGCTAGAAACATAAGCATTTCTCTGAACCTGTGATAACTTCTGCAAGATACGTGTACGAGACACATACAATTTGATTTGAGTTGATTTTGATTTGCTCTTACACCCAATATAATCCTTTTTTGGTTCGAAAGGCACAAAAGGTGACAGGCAGAAATGTGGCCGAATAAATTCATTATAGACTGTCTACATATACCTTTGCATTTTGTTCCACTAAATGTGTTTGTCACGTTTGTTGGTACAGTCAGAGCCATAAAATTGTAGCTCAGGACTATACCAGAGCCTACCAATACATAATTGGAGCAAACTAGATTCTGTATTGTACTTTTGAGATGTAGCTTCTGTAATCATTATATCCATGCGCCCATTGGCCATTCCTGCCACACCCTGATCTGTTTCACCTGTCCTTGTGATTGTCTCCACCCCCTCCAGGTGTCCCTTATTCCCCCCAGTGTATTTATCCCTGTGTTTCCTGTCTCTCTGTGCCAGTTCGTCTTGTATGTTTAGTCAAGTCAACCAGCATGTTTTCCCCTGTACTCCTTTTCTATTCTTTTTTGCTAGTCTTCCCAGGTTTTGACCACTGCCTGACTCTGGACTACTTTCCCAACTGCCTGATCATCCTGCCTGCCCCAACCTTGAATCTGCCTGCTCTTCGGTACCTATTGGACTCTGAACTGGTTTTTACCTTTTGCCTGTACACAACTATTCTCTTGCTTACCCCTTTTTGGATTAATAAACATTGTAAGACCAACCATCTGCCTCCTGTGTCTGCATCTGGGTCTCCCCTTGTGCCTTGATAATTCCATAACACCAACTGAAGAAGATTGGAGAATGTGGAATTTTATGATATGAAATTAACTTTTTATGTAGCTGCTTTTTGGAATAGCGGTTAAGACCTGGTAATAGTTTGTCCTAATTATTTTGGTGCGTAAAACATATTTTATCTGTTCTAAATGGTTTCTCACTGGGCATGATGTCATCGGTGTTGCTTGTAACATCAGACTGTTACCATGGTTACCATGTGACGGAAATGTTATTGTTTGTGCTTTTTTAATAACCAATTTCTGTGTTCTATTCATGTGCTTTTCTTAACTATTTTTGTGTTCATGCAAGTGACTGATTGAACGAATCTTCACTATCAGTATTTGCAATTTAGCAGTACGCCCAGACCCTTGTTTTGAGAACGATATCTCAATTTCACTGTCTCAGCTTAGAGAGAAGATGCCTTGTGAGGTATTGGTCTGTTACATGCATGACCCAGTTTTGGTCGTTCACATGAATGAAGCAAAAATGAATGATTAATTAATTATGAATAAGTTAAATCATGCAAATAACTTGTCTGTATATAAGTGAACTAACGGGACTGCCCCGGGAGAGCTCCTCATCGACATGTGTACTTGGTGCATTGAGTTGGTTTGAACCTCTCCAGCACGCTGTTAATAAACAATGATTAATTTAAGATTGACTTCGAGTGTCAATGTGTAGAATTTCAGCGACAATTTGGCTTCATGAACTGCGTTGATTGATTCGGCATGCGGAGCGTTCGAGTGGGGGTCTGCTAGGAAAACATGTGGCGCATTTTGTGAAGCGTGAGGGAAATTCCTGTCTGACCAAAAGAGGGACCAGACCCTTACTGTGAGCTGCCGAGGAGGAGACACATCATCTGTGAACAATTGAGGGACATGTCTTCTGATTTCGGTAAGTCAATTTAAATAAAGGTAGATAAAAAAAATTAAAACATATAAAAACAATTAAACTAAACATAATATGTAGAAGGGGGGTACCACTATTCCTAAGTCAAGTAATAGCACGAAGTGAATGTGGATGGGAAAGCTGTGTGAGTATGGAGTTACTGAGTGAATGTGTGAAAGTGTGTGTTATTCTTTATGTATGCGGCAAAACTATACAATCTATTGGGACCATGGTATTTATGATTACAAAAACTACTGAGACTATAGATACGCGAGACTTTAGATACTATAGAGAGTATAATGTTTACATACCCTACATTACTCATCTCATATGTATATACTGTACTCTATTCCATCTACTGCATCTTGCCTTTGCTGTTCGGCCATCGCGCATCCATATATTTATCTGTACATAATCTTATTCATTCCTTTACACTTGTGTTAAAAGATAGTTGTTGTGAAATTGTTAGATATTATTGCATGGTCGGAACTAGAGGCACAAGAATTTCGCTACACTCACATTAACATCTGCTAGCCATGTGTATGTGACCAATACATTTGATTTGATTTGATTTGTATAGCTACTGTAGAGACTATGGCGACTATAGAGGAAATGCTTCCGTGATACATATGACAGAAGAAGGCTAGAGCTAGTCTTATTAAGAAGTCTAGAGTGAGGGAAAGTCACAGTACCATAGAAAGCCCCGCTGACAGCTGCCTGTTGGCATTTATAAAAGAAGTGTCTACATGGTCTGCAGCTAGAAAAAATAACATGTGGTGTTATAATACATATGTATAATATAATATATACTGTATGTTTAAAAAATAATCCCAGCCCCCTTCCCCGCAGGAGGCCTTTTGCCTTTGGTAGGCCGTCATTGTAAATAAGAATTTGTTCTTAACTGACTTGCCTAGTTAAATAAAATAAAATAATAATAATAATGTAGCTGACAACATCTTAACTTTAGCTCATTTATATTCATTATTATATGAAAATAAACTCACAAGATCATTATTTACAAGTTAATGGCATGCCAATTACAGAAAATAGCTTATGGTTGTGATGAAAAAAAGCAGGGCATTCTACCGGAGAATTTTAGAACTTGGACACTGTCTCGTTGGCCTAATGTTATATCCTAATATGACGTTGGTGCATGTCATGTTGTTCTTCACATTACCGTCTCTGGTAAACACACTATATCAAATAAACTCTAAGTATATATATCACATGCACAGGATACAGAATATGTAAACGGTACAGTGAAATGGTTACTTGCATAGTGTAGTCTTTTGTTTAGACATGTAGCTAGCTAGCTAAACAATGAACCATAATCCCAACTCATAACATTACTACCCTGCATTAATCTGTTTGTAGCTAAAACTAACCAATTAAGTTCAACGTTAGCTAGCTAGGTAATATTAGGTTATAACTAGTAATGCAAATGGCTCTGAGATTAGAATAATGCTACTACACAAATCATACACGTAACATTAGCTAGCTAGCTAGCTAACAATACGCTTTTACTTGCAATGAAAATGACTTTGACAAATTTAGAAACATATATCTGAAAATGTAGACTCTCTTACCCTAATACATGGATGAACTCTTCTTCCTCACTGTCACAGATGCCATGGTTGCCCTTAGTTTGAAGATGTTATCCGCATACAGGTGTTTTATACAGCAGCCTTCTTTGTGTTCTCTTTTCAACTCCCTCCACACATTTATAATTAAACGGCAGAATTTTCTCATTCTCCTTTGCTATCATACTCTGCTTCCACCGGACATTCCACTGATTTCAAGAAAGTGGAGAGCATCTTTCAAAAAAGCTGCGTTAGAAAATATTACCTACATATACTGAGCAGTTTATGTTATAAACAGAAGCGTTCTGCATGGCAGACCAATCCGAACTCATCTCTCGGCATGTCCAGCTTATCCATTATCTCAGCCAATCATGGCTAGTGAGAAGGTCCCTGTCTTTTTCTGTGGCTAAACCAACCAGGCTCGTAATTTAACAATTGTATTCATATTTACAGACGGCAGTGAAGTTTGGTATTAAGGCACAAGAAAGTTAACATTTTCCAAAAGGCATTTCCGCCCAAAAATGTATTTTGGTGAAAAATAAATGTTTACGTTCAAATGTCTCTCATGTGAAGTAGTGACACGCAACGTACGCCTAGTTTTCTGAAACGAGTCACATACAGTGGGGCAAAAAAAGTATTTAGTCAGCCACCAATTGTGCAAGTTCTCCCACTTAAAAAGATGAGAGAGGCCAGTAATTTTCATCATAGGTACACTTCAACTATGACAGACAAAATGAGGAGAAAAAAATCCAGAAAATCACATTGTAGGATTTTTTATAAATTTATTTGCAAATTATGGTGGAAAATAAGTATTTGGTCACCTACAAACAAGTAAGATTTCTGGCTCTCACAAACCTGTAACTTCTTCTTTAAGAGGCTCCCCTGTTCTCCACTCGTTACCTGTATTAATGGCACCTGTTTGAACTTGTTATCAGTATAAAAGACACCTGTCCACAACCTCAAACAGTCACACTCCAAACTCCACTATGGCCAAGACCAAAGAGCTGTCAAAGGACACCAGAAACAAAATTGTAGACCTGCACCAGGCTGGGAAGACTGAATCTGCAATAGGTAAGCAGCTTGGTTTGAAGAAATCAACTGTGGGAGCAATTATTAGGAAATGGAAGACATACAAGACCACTGATAATCTCCCTCGATCTGGGGCTCCACGCAAGATCTCACCCCGTGGGGTCAAAATAATCACAAGAACGGTGAGCAAAAATCCCAGAACCACACGGTGGGACCTAGTGAATGACCTGCAGAGACCTGGGACCAAAGTAACAAAGCCTACCATCAGTAACACACTACGCCGCCAGGGACTCAAATCCTGCAGTGCCAGACGTGTCCCCCTGCTTAAGCCAGTACATGTCCAGGCCCGTCTGAAGTTTGCTAGAGAGCATTTGGATGATCCAGAAGAAGATTGGGAGAATGTCATATGGTCAGATGAAACCAAAATATAACTTTTTGTTAAAAACTCAACTCGTCGTGTTTGGAGGACAAAGAATGCTGAGTTGCATCCAAAGAACACCATACCTACTGTGAAGCATGGGGGTGGAAACATCATGCTTTGGGGCTGTTTTTCTGCAAAGGGACCAGAACGACTGATCAGTGTAAAGGAAAGAATGAATGGGGCCATGTATCGTGATATTTTGAGTGAAAACCTCCTTCCATCAGCAAGGGTATTGAAGATGAAACGTGGCTGGGTCTTTCAGCATGACAATGATCCCAAACACACCGCCCGGGCAACGAAGGAGTGGCTTCGTAAGAAGCATTTCCAGGTCCTGGAGTGCCCTAGCCAGTCTCCAGATCTCAACCCCATAGAAAATCTTTGGAGGGAGTTGAAAGTCTGTGTTGCCCAGCAACAGCCCCAAAACATCACTGCTCTAGAGGAGAAGACTTACAGAAAACGTTTGACCTCTGTCATTGCCAACAAAGGGTATATAACAAAGTATTGAGATAAACTTTTGTTATTGACCAAATGCTTTGCAAATAAACCATACTACTTTGCAAATAAATTAATTAAAAATCCTACAATGTGATTTTCTGGAATTTTATTTCTCATTTTGTCTGTCATAGTTGAAGTGTACCTATGATGAAAATTACAGGCCTCTCTCATCTTTTTAAGTGGGAGAACTTGCACAATTGGTTTGCTGACTAAATACTTTTTTGCCCCACTGTATGTAGCCTTAGAAAACAAGGTTCATGCCTAAGACACTGCATTCCAGTGTTAGAGGTGTCACTACAAATCTGGATTCAATCCTGGCCTGTGTCATAGTCGGCCGCAACAGGGAGACTCATGAGGCGGTGCGCAATTGGCCCAGCGTTAGGAGAGGGTTTGGCCGGCCATGTTGTCCTTGTCCCATCGCGCTCTAGCGACTCCTGTGGCGGGCCGGGTGCATGCACGCTGACTTAGTTGCCTGTTGGGCGATGTTTCCTCCGATACATTGGTGCAGCTGGCATCCAGGTTAAGTGAGCAGTGTGTCAAGAAGCAGTGCGGCTTGGCAGGGTCGTGTTTCGGAGGACACATGGTTCTCGATTTTCGCCTCTCCCGAATCCGTATGGGAGTTGCAGCGATGGGACAAGACTGTAACTACCAATAGGATATGACGATATTGGGGAGAAAAAGGGGTAAAAAAGAAGAAAGGAAACAAAATGTCATAAATAATTTCTGAAATTGTTTCTTCCCATTATTGATAAACTTGCACCTGTTAAGAAACGGACTGTTAGAACTGTTAAGGCTCCATGGATTGATGAGGAATTTAAAAACTGTATGGTTGAAGGAGATGGGGCAAAATGAGTGGCTAATGAGTCTGGCTGCACATTTGACTACAAATTGAGAAATGATGTGACTAAATTCAACAAAAAGAATTAGAAACTGTATTATGAAGCCAAGATCAATGATATAAAGAATTATGGAAAAAAACAGAGTACATTAAATTAAATTATGGGGAGAAAGACAAATTCAACTCCATCTTTCCGCGAATCAGAGGGCTTATTCATCACAAAACCAATTGATGTTGCCATTTATTAGAATGATTACTTCATTGACAAAGTGTGTATGTACTGACGTACTGTATGTGTAACTGATAGATGCACACTCACACACTACATGTTCATGTTTTTAATGGGGCTCCAAATAGATTAATTAAATCAAATCAAAATCAAATGCACGGCCCCATGTCGCAAGGATCTGTACACAACTCCTGGAAGTTTAAAATTTCCCAGTTCTTCCATGGCCTGCATACTCACCAGACAAATGTGGCAAAGAAATGTACTTTATGCCTGAATACAAAGCGTTATATTTTGGGCAAATCCAGAACAAAACATCACTGAGTACCACTCTTCATATTTTCAAGCATGGTGGTGGCTACATCATGTTATGGGTATGCTTGTCATCGGCAAGGACTAGAGCTAAGAATAGGCAAAATCCTAGAGGAAAACCTGGTTCAGTCTGCTTTCCAACAGACACTGGGAAACAAATTCACCTTTTAGCAGGACAATGACCTAAAACACAAGACTAAATATACACTGGAGTTGCTTACCAAGATAGCAATGAATGTTCCTGAGTGGCCTAGTTACAGTTTTGACTTGGCTTCAATTGGCTTCAATATCTTGACAGAGTTTGAATATTTTTTTAAAGAATAATGTGCATATGTTGTACAATCCAGATGTGCACAGTTCTTAGAGACTTGCCCATAAAGACTAACAGTGGTAATCGTTGCCAAAGGTGATTCTAGCATGTATTGACTCAGGGTTGTGAATACCTATGTAAATTAGATTTTTTTGTTTTCATTTTCAATAATTTTGCAAACATTTAAAAAAAATGTTTTTACTTTGTCATTATGGGGTATTTTGTGCTTTACATTTTTTAAATACATTTTGAATTCAGGCCATAACACGACAAAATGTGTAATAAGTCAAGGGGTATGAATACTTTTTGTTTGCCGAGTTATCATGGGGTCTGTGATGTGTACCTCACTTGGATGATGTATTGGTCAACAGCCCATCTTCCAGATAGGGACCAGAGGGGAATCTGTAGTCTACTCGCTATGGACAAGAACAGCCACTAAGATGAGCATTTCTCTTTCAGTGTTGGGATATGTGTATTATTTCTAGGTCCATGCCAGCGGAAAACAACTGGTTGAAAATACGTCATTAGTTTCTGGTTGTAATTGTCGTCATGCCAACCAAGTTTGCCTGCTGCTTGTTATGTGCATACTAATGATTGAATCATTGTACTTCCTTTGGTGATGCCACTGGCTGGCGATATTTCTAAAATATTGAATTAATCAAACGACAGCATTTGAGATTGTGAGAATAAATACCACGTATGAAGACACGACATGGTTAAAATAGCGAAATAAATCTTTAATAAGTCTTGTTGCATTTGTACATAAATTACATACACTTTAGTAGACCTATTCTTGTTACCAATTACACAAATCAAATGATTATTTTAACATTCATACAAAAGTTAAGAGTTTGCAGTAACAACACAGCAAAATATTGTTCAGCATTATATAGAGCAAGGAAAAGAGAATCGTTTTGGTAAGTCTCTCTTCTTGCAAAGTGGTTGAAAAACCTCCCTAAAAGAACTGGGAGACCATGAAGCTGCACAGTATTGTGAATTGATCTGTGGTTTCTGGTGCAGTATATACTATTTCCTTTCAATAAAATATCATAGCGGGACAGATGCACCTTTGCCTTTGAAAGAGAAAATCAATTGAAACCCTCTAAAGACATTTTCTCTTGTCTGAGCAGGTTGGGTGCAGTAAGACCACTTGAGGGAAACAGGAGCACAGACAGAATGCATACTTCTCTTTATACCTGCACCTTCAAAACAATATATCATGAGGGCATTTTATTAAATAAAAAAACATAGAAATTCAATAAATAAGGAACTGATATGAACAAACAATTTAGAGCATACCATACATACAATTTTATATAACTTTTAACATTTTGAAGAACAGAACATACTTTAAAAATGATCATTCTGTTAAAGCTAAACAATTTCCAGACCAGACACAGTGATTCATGTCACCAAGAATCGTTTGAAGTGCCTCTAACTTCATGAAAGCAGACCGCTAGTGTTTTCAGAGGAGAATTTGCAGAAGTCAGAATTGAGAATTGAATTGAGACCACCTTTGATGGTTGCTAAAATTAGCTACCTGCAACTTCAATAAGACTACACAAAAAGCATTTTGAGTCCACTCCATTTTTATAGCTTTAGGGTTCGATTAAACCTGAATCACGATAGTTCAGCGCTACAGGACAATTGAAATGTAAAGGCAATTTCCGATTGAGCCGACATTTGCATTCTTTACCAAGAATGCAGACTCCGTGAACGTCGGAACATTGCCTTTAAATTGAAATCGCGCTATAGCGCTGAACAGCCGCGGTACAGATTGAATCGAGCCCTTAATCAACACAAGAGGGAATTGAAACTATCAATGAATCTGGTTTATACCTCAGTTACAGCCTATAACCCCCAAATGGATGTTTTGTTCCTTACTTTGGATAGAAGGTATTCTAAATGAAAGAGTGTTTCTGTTGGTTGAAAGTGCATATTGTAGGGCCCTTAGCTAAGTTCCAGAAGTGCAAAGGTAGAGGAGTGGCCAGGTATTTGAGTTCAGTCCTATTCTATTCAGCACGGACAAACTGCAAACTAATATAGGACTGGCCCACACACAACCATTTAAATACACAGTAAACTATGTTCATCAATATCATTCATTTAACAGCGTCAATAAATGGTTCATTTTTAACAAAGAATACCCACGTATGAAAAGGGAATAATGGCTCAAGTGATGTGTGAACTGTCTACTGAAGGAGAACCAAAATTAGTCAGAACCTCTTAAAATTCTAATATTAGTACAGTCGAGTTTAACACAAGGAACACTTACTGTACAAATACTATTCCAAACAATCAATAAAAATACTGTGAACATTTTATATACACCTGAGGCATTTAAACCTCTAAATAGACTAATATTTAAGCACATATAAAGTATGCAAAAAATGAAATAGTTGAGCTCTTTCCTTACTATTAGCAATTTAAAACAAAGTGAGCTTGTTGTGCTACTGTAGTCCTGATATGATGCATGCAAAAAAATCATTTGAGGTAAGAAAAGAAGTTAAAATATACAGATAGAATACAGAAACACTTCCTGTTGGGATGTTTTTTCAGCAAAGCTCTGTTTTTCAAAGCTGGTCAACAGAGGAGGCTTTCACCGATAGAGAGTTGTTCACTTGGCAACATATACTGTATGTATGCTATTGAAGTTTGAAACAAAAACAGTGGGGTAGAAAACAGCCATTGAGTAAAATCGA
This sequence comes from Oncorhynchus clarkii lewisi, assembly GCF_045791955.1. NCBI lineage: Eukaryota > Metazoa > Chordata > Actinopteri > Salmoniformes > Salmonidae > Oncorhynchus > Oncorhynchus clarkii. The sequence goes on along the minus strand of NC_092176.1, from coordinate 6,909,633 downwards.
AGATTGACGCTACAGTGTACTATATATACAGTGGGGCAAAAAAGTATTTAGTCAGCCACCAATTGTGCAAGTTCTCCCACTTAAAAAGATGAGAGAGGCCTGTAATTTTCATCATAGGTACACTTCAACTATGACAGACAAAATGAGAAATAAAATTCCAGAAAATCACATTGTAGGATTTTTAATTAATTTATTTGCAAAGTATGGTGGAAAATAAGTATTTGGTCAATAACAACAGTTTATCTCAATACTTTGTTATATACCCTTTGTTGGCAATGACAGAGGTCAAACGTTTTCTGTAAGTCTTCACAAGGTTTTCACACACTGTTGCTGGTATTTCCTCCATGCATTCCTCCATGCAGACCTCCTCTAGAGCAGTGATGTTTTGGGGCTGGGCAACACAGACTTTCAACTCCCTCCAAAGATTTTCTATGGGGTTGAGATCTGGAGACTGGCTAGGCCACTCCAGGACCTTGAAATGCTTCTTACGAAGCCACTCCATCTTCAATGCCCTTGCTGATGGAAGGAGGTTTTCACTCAAAATATCACGATACAGTGCCTTGCGAAAGTATTCGGCCCCCTTGAACTTTGCGACCTTTTGCCACATTTCAGGCTTCAAACATAAAGATATAAAACTGTATTTTTTTGTGAAGAATCAACAACAAGTGGGACACAATCATGAAGTGGAACGACATTTATTGGATATTTCAAACTTTTTTAACAAATCAAAAACTGAAAAATTGGGCGTGCAAAATTATTCAGCCCCTTTACTTTCAGTGCAGCAAACTCTCTCCAGAAGTTCAGTGAGGATCTCTGAATGATCCAATGTTGACCTAAATGACTAATGATGATAAATACAATCCACCTGTGTGTAATCAAGTCTCCGTATAAATGCACTTGCACTGTGATAGTCTCAGAGGTCCGTTAAAAGCGCAGAGAGCATCATGAAGAACAAGGAACACACCAGGCAGGTCCGAGATACTGTTGTGAAGAAGTTTAAAGCCGGATTTGGATACAAAAAGATTTCCCAAGCTTTAAACATCCCAAGGAGCACTGTGCAAGCGATAATATTTAAATGGAAGGAGTATCAGACCACTGCAAATCTACCAAGACCTGGCCGTCCCTCTAAACTTTCAGCTCATACAAGGAGAAGACTGATCAGAGATGCAGCCAAGAGGCCCATGATCACTCTGGATGAACTGCAGAGATCTATCGCTGAGGTGGGAGACTCTGTCCATAGGACAACAATCAGTCGTATATTGCACAAATCTGGCCTTTATGGAAGAGTGGCAAGAAGAAAGCCATTTCTTAAAGATATCCATAAAAAGTGTTGTTTAAAGTTTGCCACAAGCCACCTGGGAGACACACCAAACATGTGGAAGAAGGTGCTCTGGTCAGATGAAACCAAAATTGAACTTTTTGGCAACAATGCAAAACGTTATGTTTGGCGTAAAAGCAACACAGCTGAACACACCATCCCCACTGTCAAACATGGTGGTGGCAGCATCATGGTTTGGGCCTGCTTTTCTTCAGCAGGGACAGGGAAGATGGTTAAAATTGATGGGAAGATGGATGGAGCCAAATACAGGACCATTCTGGAAGAAAACCTGATGGAGTCTGCAAAAGACCTGAGACTGGGACGGAGATTTGTCTTCCAACAAGACAAAGATCCAAAACATAAAGCAAAATCTACAATGGAATGGTTCAAAAATAAACATATCCAGGTGTTAGAATGGCCAAGTCAAAGTCCAGACCTGAATCCAATCGAGAATCTGTGGAAAGAACTGAAAACTGCTGTTCACAAATGCTCTCCATCCAACCTCACTGAGCTCGAGCTGTTTTGCAAGGAGGAATGGGAAAAAAATTCAGTCTCTCGATGTGCAAAACTGATAGAGACATACCCCAAGCGACTTACAGCTGTAATCGCAGCAAAAGGTGGCGCTACAAAGTATTAACTTAAGGGGGCTGAATAATTTTGCACGCCCAATTTTTCAGTTTTTGATTTGTTAAAAAAGTTTGAAATATCCAATAAATGTCGTTCCACTTCATGATTGTGTCCCACTTGTTGTTGATTCTTCACAAAAAAATACAGTTTTATATCTTTATGTTTGAAGCCTGAAATGTGGCAAAAGGTCGCAAAGTTCAAGGGGGCTGAATACTTTCGCAAGGCACTGTACATGTCCCCATTCATTCTTTCCTTTACACGGATCAGTCGTCCTGGTCCCTTTGCAGAAAAACAGCCCCAAAGCATGATGTTTCCACCCCCATGCTTCACAGTAGGTATGGTGTTCTTTGGATGCAACTCAGCATTCTTTGTCCTCCAAACACGACGAGTTGAGTTTTTACCAAAAAAGTTATATTTTGGTTTCATCTGACCATATGACATTCTCCCAATCTTCTTCTGGATCATCCAAATGCTCTCTAGCAAACTTCAGACGGGCCTGGAAATGTACTGGCTTAAGCAGGGGGACACGTCTGGCACTGCAGGATTTGAGTCCCTGGCGGCGTAGTGTGTTACTGATGGTAGGCTTTGTTACTTTGGTCCCAGCTCTCTGCAGGTCATTCACTAGGACCCCCGTGTGGTTCTGGGATTTTTACTCACCGTTCTTGTGATCATTTTGACCCCACGGGGTGAGATCTTGCGTGGAGCCCCAGATCGAGGGAGATTATCAGTGGTCTTGTATGTCTTCCATTTCCTAATAATTGCTCCCACAGTTAATTTCTTCAAACCAAGCTGCTTACCTATTGCAGATTGTCTTCCCAGCCTGGTGCAGGTCTACAATTTTGTTTCTGGTGTCCTTTGACAGCTCTTTGGTCTTGGCCATAGTGGAGTTTGGAGTATGACTGTTTGAGGTTGTGGACAGGTGTCTTTTATACTGACAACAAGTTCAAACAGGTGCCATTAATACAGGTAACGAGTGGAGGACAGAGGAGCCTCTTAAAGAAGAAGTTACAGGTCTGTGAGACCCAGAAATCTTGCTTGTTTGTAGGTGACCAAATACTTATTTTCCACCATAATTTGCAAATAAATTCATTACAAATCCTACAATGTGATTTTCTGGATTTTTTTTCCTCATTATGTCTGTCATAGTTGAAGTGTACCTATGATGAAAATTACAGGCCTCTCTCATCTTTTTGTGGGAGAACTTGCACAATTGGTGGCTGACTAAATACTTTTTTGCCCCACTGTATACACTTGTGTTGTACTGTTGCCAGAAGAAACGGGATGAGTAAGTTAGTACTGTATACTGTATGTCAGAGGGACATGTCGGGTACAAGCTCTAAAAATGTGTAGGATCCATAAAGGAGTATCCTCTTTTAGCAACCCGTGCTATTTCAACGCGGTGACTGAAACTTATACGCAAACGCGTACGTGAGAAATTTGGAAACATTCGGAAGCTTATAAATGGTTCAAATCACTTCAAAACGGGCTCTTTCCCAAGATAACAGTGCAACCTATTCCCATCTTATTTGTTACAATGTTGTTTCATGTACGGGGATAGAGAGTTTGGGATGTCATGCAGCCAGGTGTCGTTATAACTTTCTCTAAAGTCAATCTGATTAATTCCTTTATGTTGTTCAGCAACAGCTTCAGTCAGTCTACTCATCATGACCTCATCCATTGAAAATAATGGATTTGTTCAGTATGAACATGTTTCTCCAGAGAGTGACTGGGTGTGGCCATATACTCGTCTCTCCCCTAGCCCAAGTGTTATTGAGTTGGCGAGGTTATTGGCGAGGCCCTCTCCCCCGTCCCTAGCAGTTGCTGCTGTTCCTGAACTCTCCGTTCTCAGTGATCTGGAGTTTGCTGGGGTTGGTGGGGGAGATGCCGTTGCGTGTCTGCATGCTGTAGCGCTCCTTCAGCTGGGTCAGAGCGCTCATCAGGCGGGTGTTGGCCGAGTCCAGAGAGGCGATGCGTTTCTCCTGCAGAGTGAGGAGGAAGGGGGAGGGAGGAAGAAGGACCGAGGGACGAAGCGGAAGGTTAGTATTGTTACACATCCTCACACAATCCAATGAATCCTTCAGCATATTGCTGATAAACTGTAGCTCCTCAGGAGACCAACAGGACCTCATCGAAACAAGTAGCCGCTATTGTGAACTGAAAGGGAATGTTTCTCAAGAACAGAAACATATTGTCCACATACAGTCCACATCCACATACAGTCCAGAGTGTACTTGTCACAGTAATTCCAGTGACTGGTTCGTTTGCAGGGAGCTAGACTTTCATTTTCAATCTGAGGTCGTTGACATTTTCTTAACACCAGAGGGCGCCGTCCTCTTCAAGACCTTAGACTGACAGAGTAAAGCTGTGTATACAGTATTTCAGTAAACACAGTATATTCACAGTTGCGGAACTGTAATTGCTGATACAGCCAACACATCTCTCCTATACACCAAGCGCTCACCTGGGCTTCAATGATCTTCTGTTTTGAGTCCACTATCGATTGCATATCCGAATGATCTTTCTTCAGTTCCTCCTCAACAGACATCAGCCTGAAACAGTAACAAATGTATGTTTGTACTGGTGGCTGGTGAAAGCTGGAGTTGTTGACTGATTGGTCTTTTATTATAGTGATGTTAAAAATATTACATTTCACTTCGACGCATAGCACTGACAAAACAACAAATAAGACATTAAAAATAGCTGGTACAAAATGTACACAAAACCAGGACTAAATTACATAGTTCATAGTGTGTACGTGTAGGCAGAGGACAGTGGAGGCTGGTGAAGGGAGGGTGGCTCATTGCGGTAGTTGGAAACGTTCCGTTTATTCCATTACAGCTAGAGCTGGCACAATTACTGTATAACCGTGAAACCGATGGTTATGGATAAATACCGTCCCAAAAATAATTTGATTAAAAAAAAGTCTGGTCAATTACCGCCATCAGACTGTTTAATAGTCACCACTAGCCGGCCAGTACCCTGAACTTTAGTCACTGTTACTAGCCGGCTACCACCTGGTACTCAACCTGGCACCTTAGAGACTACTGACTACTGACTACTGACTACGTACATAGTCATTGAACACTGGTCACTTGAATAATGTTTGCAGACTGTACTGTTTAACCCACTTCATATGTATATACTGTATTCTAGTCAAGGCTCATCCTATATAACTACTGCTGTACACACCTTTTCTATCCACACCATCATATACATATATATTTATATTCCGGACACTGACATTGCATGTTGTAATATTTCTATATTTCTTAATACCTTTCTTGATTTTTTTTAGGGGGATTTGCGTATATTGTTTTGTACTGTTAGGTACTACTGCACTGTTGGCGCTAGGAGCATAAGCATTAAGATACACCCCAATCAAAATCAGCAAAATATGTGGAAGCAACCAATACAGTATCATTCAGAAGTCTATTACCGTCACCCTAATTACAGCCAATACAACAAGCCAATAAACCTGTCCCCCGATTTCAAGTGACACTAGCCTCCAGTGGTAGGTAGAGGACTCCCCACCTGGTGATGATGCTCTTCATCTGGAGCTCCTTGTCGTCCTGCTGCCGGCGCAGGCGCTCCTCTGTGTCCTCCAGGCGGGCCTGGTACTCCAGCAGCATCGTCTGGGTCTGCTCGTCCTGGCCCTTCAGGTGACACTCATACTCCTCCAGCTTCTTGGCTGACAGACGCAGCTTTTCCTGCAGGATGGCGATCTCCTGCTGGTACTGGACACAGGACAGAGTCGGCCGTGGCGAGTCAGTGACCGTACACACACACACACCTGTGCACGTACGTGCATGCCCAAACGCACGCGAACACACCTGTTATTTTCAAAGCTGCACCCATTTAGTGGGCTTTGACCCCGTTTGTGGTTCTGTTCGGTGTGCTCCTGTTTTTCTTGTAATATAATGATATAATATAAACTGGGTGGTTCGACCCCTGAATGCTGATTGGCTGACAGGTATATCAGAATGTACACCACGGATATAGCACCTCATTTATTTTTTACTACTCTAATTTCATTGGTAACCACTTTATAATAGCAATAAGGCACCTCAGGGGTTTGTGATATATGGCCAATATACCGCACGTCTAAGGGCTGTGTCCAGGCACTCCGTGTTGCGTTATGCATAAGAACAGCCCTTAGCTGTGGTATATTGGCCATATACCACACCTCCTCAGACCTTATTGCTTAAATATATGCCAGAATATAATAAGATGCCATTTAGCTGATGCTTTTATCAAAAGCGACTTAAAGTCATGCGTGAATAGATTTTTTTTATGTATGGCTGGTCCTGGGAGGTCCTGGGAATTGAACCCATTATCCTCACGTTGCAAGTGCCATTCCCTACCTTCTGAGCTACAGAGGGCCACTGTACTCAACTGCTGACAGAAGAGTGGTATTACCATCCACCCTTGTCTGTGGACTAACAAGTGTATGCTAATGAAAGTCTGTGGATGACAATTCAGGTTCACAATCAAGTCACACTAAAAGCATTGTATTTGGGACAAATCATTCACTAAACCCTAAACTTCAACTAAATCTTGTAATAAATAATGTGGAAATTGAGCAAGTTGAGGAGACTAAACGGTTTGGAGTAACCCTAGATTGTAAACTGTCATGGACAAAACATATTGATACAACAGTAGTTAGAATGTGGAGAAGTCTGTCCATAATAAAGCGCTGCTCTGCATCAACAGCACAATCAACAAGGCAGGTCCCACAGGCCCTAGTTTTGTCACACCTGGACCACTGTTCAGTCGTGTGATCAGGTGCCACAAAAATGGATTTTGAAAATTGCAATTGGCTCAGAACAGGGCAGCACGGCTGACCATTGGATGTACACAGAGAGCTAACATTAATAATATGCATGTCAATCTCTCGTGGCACCAAGTGGAGAAGGAATGGACTTCATCACTACTTGTTTTTGTAAGAAGTGTTGACATGCTGAATGCACCGAGCTGTCTGTTTAAACTACTAGCACACAGCTCTGACACCCATGCATACTCTACAGGACATGCCACCAGAGGTCTTTTCACAGTCCCCAAGTCCAGAACAGACTATGGGAGGCGCACAGTACTACATAGAGCCATGACTACATGAAACTCTATTCCACATCAAGTAACTCATGCCAGCAGTAAAATTAGATTTAAAAAAACAAAGACAAAAATACACCTTATGGAACAGCGGGGACCGTGAAGCAACACAAACATAGACACATGCATACAAACACACAATAACATACACACATGTACACATTAGATTTTGTGTTATAGATATGTGGTAGTAGAGGGCACGCGGTTAATATGTTGTGAAATCTATTATGAATGTATTTAAAATGTATAACTGCCTTAATTTTGCTGCCTTGGCAGCAGCTAATGGGGATGCATAATACATACAAACACAGCTCCAAGTCATGCTGTGAAAAGCAGACTGGGTTCAAATGCAGGATCCTGCAAAGCTTTTGGGTACATTTCTGCTGTCGCCAGGAAGTTTTGCAAGCAAGTGAATCCAAAACTAATATCAAATAATACATCCCACAGCAGTAAACAAGCTGCACGATCAACCTCTTAAGTCAAATGGGATTTAAAATGTAGGGGTTTTACGTCCAACTTTGAATGACATTCCAGACACTGCCCTTGCTTAAGGTACTTGACTACATAAAAAACGCACAGTACACTGAACTGGGTCTAAAACCAGAATGACGCCCAATTTTTCAAATATTCTACTTTAGCAATTTAGTACTACATTCCTGTCTTTTTTTAATACAAACCTCTTAAAGTGCCCTTCAACTAACGATTTTATAAAAGGTGATTTATTGGTAGTAATTGACCAACATAACAAACAGCGGTTTGATTCGTAAGAATCACCCCTATCGCTTTAAAAGGACAGTGATTGGTTCTCCCTTTGGCAGGCCTAACATCTTTGAAATAATCACTAAAACACCTCTTGAAAAGAAAAGTTGAAAACCATCTAGGAGTTGAAAACTATTCATTTGTGTATGTGTGTGATGAAAATGTGTCAAGTGTCTTTGGCTTATAAGTGTGCGCGAGTGCAATATGTTGCTGGTGTATAATTCATTGGAGAAGCTGGGAGAGTTGGCAGAGGGAGGGCACACTCTTGCCTTGTCACCACGGTGTCTTTTGAGATAGGGCCTCTCTTGAGCTGCAGTACGAGCCGTTCAGCCTGATCCCCTCTGTCTGCCTACATCTAAACAACGTCAGAATAGAAGCTAATTGAACGCGTATGCAAAACTATAAATACACGACCAGTATATATCAGGGGGCATCTCTCCGCACGCACAGAATCATTTTCCATACTACTTAAGCAGCATTTACCCTTCAATATTCACGTGAATTCAAATCATGGACAGGCCTGCTAGTAGGGAGAGACACAATGCCTTTGTTATGCCTTTGCTTTTGGTTCCTCAACACATTCACTTCCGTGTTGGCAATCAACAACAACCCTGGAATCACGTAGTAATTGCTCCCGTTCATCTTTTATGACTTCCTGCTCCTCCTCTGAGGTAATAAAGATGACGTCTGTAAGTGGCTGTGCTGAACAATATGGTGATGTGATGTGGGTGCTGTAGCAGGTGCCAGGTTTTTAAAATTTTTAGTAGAGGCTAGACGTTTGTTACCTTTTCGGTTTGAGTGAGCTCCTCTTTGCTTCGAAGGTCTTCCCTGTGCTTGGTATCTGGGTCAACTCCCTCGTGGTCTAAATACTGCACATTCATATTCAACAGCCAGGCAGCAGTGCGGTCCAGAGCATTGGGGTTCACAGGGGAGGGGGCCTGGTGGGAACGAACACGCATACACATCACGCACACACAAAGCCTTCTGGTAAGTCATGGAGAAGAAGCGCAGCAGGGTAAATGACTGCAGCACGATGACGATCACACGCTAGAATGAGAAGCCAGTGTCTACAGAGGAGTAGAGGAGAGCCAGTGTCTACAGAGGAGTAGAGGAGAGCCAGTGTCTACAGAGGAGTAGAGGAGAGTCAGTGTCTACAGAGGAGTAGAGGAGAGTCAGTGTCTACAGAGGAGTAGAGGAGAGCCAGTGTCTACAGAGGAGTAGAGGAGAGCCAGTGTCTACAAAGGAGTAGAGGAGAGCCAGTGTCTACAGAGGAGTAGAGGAGAGCCAGTGTCTACAGAGGAGTAGAGGAGAGCCAGTGTCTACAGAGGAGTAGAGGAGAGCCAGTGTCTACAGAGGAGTAGAGGAGAGCCAGTGTCTTCAGCTAGGAGGATTTAGAGGAACAACTGATCATTTTGCATTGTCCATCTGGCATTGTCTTTGTCAAGGTTATTACAGAGTCATGAGAGCTTGGTCTCACGTCTCTAAAAACTGGATAAAGAAGATTTGAATCATTGATTTGTTTAAAAGCAAAATGGTTTCTTTAGTCTGTATGTTAAACCAGTCTTTTCACTTGCCCCCATTCTCGTATAACCCCTTCTACTCTGATTGAGACCTGGAGACTGCCACACACACACACAGAGACCGAGCCCAAAATAGAGTAGAACACTTGTTTTGTTTTAATCGTAAATATTACCAATGGGGGGGTGGGGTGGGGGGGGGGGGGGGGTGCAGTTGAGTTTAGATGACAAATGCTTGATCATTTTATAACGAGGATTTATTCAGACCACGTACAAAAATGATTTAGTGGAGCGGAACAGGCATTTAATAACCACTCCGGTGTCCACAGTCACACAATTAATTCTGCTTGTCTAGTCTGTTAGCAGGCTCCAGCGCTGAGGCCTGTAGGGTAATGCCTGTGGCTCACTGCCCTGGGTGATTTGCTATTGGCTCAGCAAGGCTGAGTGTTATGATAGCTTATTGAGGCCAGTTGGGCTCTCCATACATACCCTCTCCACCCACCACTGTGACTGTGAGCTGGATACGTCCACTGAGGTCATTATCCTGCCTGGCTCATCCCTCTAGGCCACAGATGAAGTTTGGCTGTGTGTATTTTTCTGTAGTTCTGCCATTGGTTATTCCTCATCAGAATCTTAATATCTCTCTAGCCAGAGTTTGGATTTATACTTGTGCTGCAGGAAATAAGATTCTGATGAGGAATAACTCTCCATAACCAATGGGTGAAGTCCAGAATAATACGCACAGCCAGACCCATTAGCGTTGCTTGCCAAACTTCAGTACATGCAATCCAAACTCTGGCTCGATAGATATTAAGTAGTTAGTCAACCAAGAGCTTATCTATAATAAAAGTAAGCAGACAGTGGCTGTCCAGGATAATAGTGAGACCCCACACAGCCCCCCCCTCCTCACACACACATAGACGTGACATGCTCTACTCACTTTATGCAGGGTGTGCTGCTTGGTCTCAGGACTGTCCCCTTTGGATGAGGACGACTGCTGTCTCAACCGGGTGCCGCCACTGGGCCCCCAGTCGGGAGATGATGACATCATGCTGCCGCTGGAGGGCCGCGGCCCAGGGTAGGCCGTCTGGAGCATGTGTGGCGGCGTCCTGCCCCTGGTGACGGGCGGAGGGGGCTGGTCTATCCTGCGCTGGGGACCGGAGCTGTTCTGCCTTTGGGGTTCCATGAGGGACAGCTGGCGGCGGGTCGTGAACTCCCCTGAGCGCCGCGCAAACTCCTCACTGCTGCTGCCTCCCCCGCTCCCGACTGCAACCCCCTGGGTGAGGAATACGCCTTGGTGCTTGGGGGCATCCTCTGTGTTGTTGCCCTGAGAGCTGTGAGAGCTGTGGCCTTCAGAGCCTGAATCGGCCAGGGGACCCCGCGGGGACATGGTCATGCCCGTGGCCATCTGGTAAACGGGGTTCTGGAATGAAAGCGGGGCCAGGAGCTGGGAGGGCCTCCCTGGACCTAGGGTGCTGCTCTCTGTGCTAGGGTTGGTGGGGGTCTGAACCATTCTCCTGAGGGTGGGTCCGGGGATAATGCCCTGAGGGGTGCGGGCGGCCCAGCCCCCCGGCCCAGGGGCGACGGGGGACTGGCATTCATTGAGGAGCATGTCGCTGGGGGAGGCAGGGCGGGGGACAGGGGTACTCTCCGGGCTGCGGCTATCTTGCAGGTCCACCATTGATAGACTCTTGCTGCCGTTGGGGAGCTGCACCTCAGCCTCGTTGGCCTCCGAGTAGCTGGAGCTTCTGGCTGGAGACTGCTGGATGCCAGAGTTCCTCGTCAAAAAGAATAGGTCCTTGTTCTCTGGGGTTGGCGACGGTAGCCTCGTAAAATCAACCAACCTGCACCAAGACAACATTGAAAAATGAGATACATTTTGTTTTGACCCGGAGACACTGTAAAGATAATGTCCTTGTGGTTCCCACAGAACTGTTAAAAAAAATTGCAGAAATGTAAAATCAACATCTGTTAAAATAAATATTGAAATGCTGTAATCCTCAGATCTCTGCAGGTTGTGTGTCATACGAAGCACAAATACCCAGAAAGCTCGCTGTCCATGACCATCTTGTGGATAGGCAGGCCGGTGGAGAGGCTGCAGCCTGCCAGGGGGAGGGGAAGGGGGGGGGAGCCCATACGCTCTGTGGGCGTAGACACCTGGACCCCAGACGGGTTGGTCAGTGCTGAGTTCACGTCCCGCAGGATACGTGCCAGTGGACCCAGCTTAGAGGCTGTGCTCTGCAGGGACACAAAATAATAATGTCAAGTATAGTTCTTTACAATTTCTTCCATGAACTTCCTATGAATTCATTATTTAGTAACATGTCTTTTCACATATAACATCTACATGGTGACAATAGACTGCTGTCCTAGCAAAATGTGCATCTTTATGTCAAGCCCATTGAAAAGGACTGATTTCCGGTAGCTCTGCTTGCGGAAAGTAGCGAGTATCGTGAGGTTGCCATTAGAGAGTAAATCAAAGTAGTGTGGTGTAATCCTGGTACCTGGTCCAGCTGAGAGACTGCCTCGGCCAGCAGGGAGTGCAGGGTGGAGAGCTCGCGGCCCAGGTCGATGTAACCCTCGAACCCTGCCGTGTTGGAGATGGTCTCTGGGTTGGAGATCTCCAGCAGGAAGCGCTGCATGTTGGTCCACTCGTGCTCCAGGAAGTGGTTCATAAAGGACATGTACTCCTCCTTGTTACCAAACCTGGACAGACAAAGAAACAAACACCAAAACAAGGGGGAAATTATGCTATTTTCATCAGATAAACACATATACACATATACAAGTATATTTTCATGGTTGCGCACACGTACGCACGCACACACACTTGTTCACACGCAATCGCAAACACACACACCCGCACTTACTTGGTGAAGTTGGCGAGGTTCTGTGTGACCTTGGCGATGAGGGTGAGGGTTCGCGCGGTGCGGTCGTCTGGGTACTCCTGCATCAGGTTGAAAAGCGACGGGGACATGACGGCCGGACACAGGAAGCGCAGGAACAGGGAGGCGCTGATAAGACGCTCGCTGATGTCCGGCCGGCCCCGACTGCTGCACTCCTGCCTCCACGAGGCAAACACCTCTTTCAGCTCCCGTGGAAAAACACTGGTAGAGAAGGAAATATTACCTCTAAATAAAATACCTTCCTTCCATGAATGCAGTACCACCATGTTGTTTTTGACTTGACCTTTTGCACAATTCACGCTTTCATTATTGATTCGATAATTGTGAAAGCCCTGAAAGATGGACACTTGATAGTAGAGTATGAGGGCTAATGCTAGCTAATTGCATTGGCGGGGGGGGGGGTTGTATTTACCGGTAGGAGTCGATGATCTTGCAGAAGGCCAGTTCACAGCACATCTTCAGGTTGCTCTGGTGCTCAGGGAGGTCTCCCGAGGAACACTTCCCCGGGTCCACCTCACAGTTCTCGTCTGATTCGTACAGGGCTTTGATGAACTCGCCTAGAAGAGGGAGGGCGCACAGCACACAGGCCTGGGGTCAGCACTATGTCTAGGACTACAATCTACAGTACATATAGGCTTACAGTTACGGAGTGGTTTTTAATGGAAAAATAAATTCAATTCAGATTCAATTTCTTTTGGCACTAAAATCCCTCCATATAGAGTACAGATCTGCTAGTTGGAACACACAAATGCCTTGCACACTGATAGAAATCCCTCTTATTGTACTAAGAAAAAAACAAATTGCAGCAGCAGTTGACTGTTCATGGACCACTGGATCATTATAAAGTGGTGAGTTGAATATCCTGTGGCCCATGACAAAACGTGCAAAAAAAATGATATTTGTACATGGCCATAGACATCAGATCAGAGATTTAAAATCACAGGTTTCTTACTTCTCGCCGCCCACGCAAATAGATTGAGGAATCATTTTCTCTGCAGAAGTGATCGTCTTTCACCAACGTCTTAAGTTGTGTTGATAGACGACCAAAGAAAGAGGCCAGAGTTCTCCGACAGGCTTCTTCTATACCTTTTTCATACATTCATACTTTCAAATCGGGCCAGTCAACCTTCAAGGACAGGCCGCCTTTCTGAATCATTCAACACGGCTTCATACAAAGTCACTTTACAGAAAAACTATGAATTATTGATCTGAATAGAATTTAAGATATACTGTGTCTGGAGAGATATTTAATGTACAACCCATAGGCCTATTTCCACGCGTTCATGGCTCCTTCGCTCTCGACTAAAAGCATTTCTCGCTCTACTGTCATGGCAGCACTCGCTCGTTTAGGGTGTGTGGGTGTTACTTACCTAGTGCGTCCTGCAGGTACTTCTGCCCCACCAGTTTGAGGTACTCCTCGATGGCTTTGGTGGCCAGCGTGTTCTCCCTGAAGATCAGGTGTTCGTTCTCCCCACAGCGATCCACTTCTGACATCATCAGGTCCGTCAGGAAGTCCTGAAAGAAAAATGGAATGGTGAGGCAGTGTTCCAACACTTTGAAAATCCTTCCTTCCTGTGATCTCACCCCATTGAATAGATGACAGCAATGGATCCCACCACATAGCTTTCACAAACCCCGTCATGTCATCATAACAATTTCTCCCAAGGAAGGGAGGAAGACAGTATGCATTTGGAAAAGCATCGGAACAGGGCACCGGTGTCACCTCGTCCCATGTTCACCTCCAAGAACTTGCCCGACACAACATTGACAACACGGTGAGCAGTGAAAGGCTGATCAGCGCCGTATCATGGAACTAGACAACCAGCACCACTGCTTTACCAAGGTGTGTTATGATCAAATACAATTGTATTATATATATATATTAAATAAGAAAAGTAACAAATGTGGTAGTGATCTCTGTAGACAAGTCCTGTGAAGAGACTTACTGTAGATTGGCTCATTTGCTGGCAATACACGCTATCAACGTGATCTGAAATGCAGCATGTGTACAGTCTTCTACATAAATAAATAACAGTGTACTACTATTGCTGCACAGCCCAGGCCTGATGTTGAGCCTGATATATACTGAAAGCAGTGGGTTTGGAGAGAGAGAGTCAATCGCAGGCAGCTCAGACAAAAGTGATGACTCACTCTTACTCTCTTATCGATTCTGGTCTAATGGATCAAGTGGTTCATCCCCCCCCCCCCCTCCCACCTACAGTCACTCTCGGGCTGCGTCTTTCTTAGCCGGTCACACTCGCTCTCCATGAGCTCCTGTTATCTGCTCCAGCTCTGTCTGACTGCAGTCACTTCTATGGGAGGCCTGTGGGGGTAGTCTAGCGCTAGGCTATGCATGCTAATGAGGTGTCAAAGGGAACGTGCTGTCGTCATCTTAAAGTCTGCACCAGAGAGAGGTAGACATTTCAGCTACTGCATATGCACAGTATGTAGCTACTGTGTCAGCCAAATGTAGGCTAGATACCCGAATGCTCCTTGTCAACACATCTGCTGTCCCCGTGCCAGATCATTCCATCATTACGCTCTCTGGAGGATGCAGAGGATTATGAATGTATGATGTGCTGTATATCCTGTGCAGGGCAGGCTGCATGGCAGGACATGAGTCAGAGCACTACCTGCTTGTGTGTTGAATGAGGATTTAAGGGCTTAATACAGCACCCCTCTTAGCCCTCATCACTGATGATGACGCTCATCCGTGGTTGATGTGGATGAGCAGCAAGCCCAACTCGGCGCTGGCTCGGCTCGGCTGACAAACAGACAGTCACAGCATATCAGCCACACACACACACTATGCTATACCCGTCTCACACTACTGTGATGAGCCATGCCGACATGTGAAAAGGGTTTTGCTGTCCCTACTTCTACAGTACCCTCAGACAGAACTGGAGAACGGGTAGGGAAGTCTTAACATGCACTGACTGCACAAACTAACACAGTTTGCACACTAACAGACTATACGAGGTGGGGTTGTAAATAGATCACATTGAGCAATATTGAGACATATTTTAGATCTCTGAGAAGTTAAGCTAATTGATTGCGCTCAAATTGTCCATTTTAACTCATAGGATTCATATAATATTTAATATAGTACCCAACTTCTTTCTACCAATGATTGAGAGATGAGGAATCCCCCAAAAATGTAAAAAGCCACTCACGACCCACCACACCAAATTCACCAGTATACAGTATCAGTTCACTATGTCTAACAAGTAGTATGGAGTTGCAGCTTGGATTATTGCTTCTTCATACTATGCAATGAATTCCCAGTGAATTTGGTTGTGTTTTTTCCCCCTGTTCAGAGAAATTAGCAATTGAAGTATGGTGGATGATGTTACAGGCTTTGCTTTTTCTATGCATATTCTGAGGTTGGACGTTACCACATTAGCATGTGGGACGCACCGATTGGTATCAACTCGTTAGTCAGTATGTGTTACACATGTGCTGGATTGTCATCTTGTTAGTGGGAAGGTGTTTCACCTGTGCAGGCCCAGGTGATATTTAAGAATGGCTGGCCCAGTGGCTCCAGTTGTCTTGAGAGATGTGGAGGGTTAACACCTTTAGTTGGCTCTCCCTATTTGAGTTAAAAAATAAAATAAAATAAACACTCCTTTATCTGATCTTCCCTGTTTTCATATTGCTCCCCTTTATGGTTTGCTTCCCGTTTTTAAGTTTGGTGTGGGTTTAAATTTTGTTTGCCTGTTCTTGACCAAATTTAGTGGGCACTCATGGAGGGTGTATTTTATGTTCCAGTTGATGTTGCTAGTCAACTTTCAGTGGACATCCACGAGGGTCTGTAAATAACTCCTCCTAAAACCCCCTCTGTTGAGCGACAATGTTTGGTTTTCTTACTGGGGAAAGTAACAAAATAAAGTTGCAGGAAGGCTAATCTTATCTGTTTCTAACTACAGAAACCATTTCAGACCCAATCTGAGAAGGTGGGTGTCAAACCTCTTTCTTGCGCTTTTTGAGGTGGAACAACCCTTTTAAAAAAAAGAAATTGAAGTCGATAGCCACAGTCATTTCAATCAAATTAAAGAGATCCATTTGGCGAGAGAACGCCTCTAGATTAGGAGAGGCCTCTAGATTAGGAGAGACCTCTTTGAAAGTGTAGATTCATGGACCTCTATCTATCCATCTATTGGATTAGGGCAGGCTAAACAGTGAACTGAAATGAGAGGGAGGGGGTGTGAGCCACTACGGGGCAGTGGATAAATGCAAAACGAAGCAAAGTCCCAATTGTTTCCCAGAGCAGAAAGTAGGCTAACATTAGAGAAAGGTTGTTTAAAACGAAGCTCCATCGCCCTGGTGCTGTTTCTACTAATACAAGCTGCTGTAGGGCATGGACATTCTTACAGTGCTGTTACATAAGCAGGAGCAATGTTTGAGGGTCAAAGTCAAAAAATATTTTTCTGTGCTGAAACAGCTATCCTCAATGACGACCGATGACCTTGTGCACCAGAACACACACACACACTAGCGTTATTAGCGTTCTGCCTCACTGCGTGGTTTTACCGCAGGAGCTGGAGAGTGGGTGGAGCAAAGCAGGAATTAATGAGGACGACAAAGCTAATTATCACAGGGGGCTGACACCGCTTTCCTCCCTGGGAATGGTGAGCGAGAAGACAGCACAGTGGCCGTGTAACACAACCACATTCATATGAGATACAGCATTGATTGCTGCTAGATCACGTTCACGTGGCTCCTGCAGTGGTGGAAAAAATACACAATTGTCATACTTGAGTAGAAGTAAAGATACCGTAACAGAAAATGACTCAAGTAAAAGTGAAAGTCACCCAGTAAAACACTACTTGAGTAAAAGTCTAAAAGTATTTGATTTTAAATATACTTACGTATCAAAAGTAAAAGTACAAGTATAAATAATTTCAAATATCTTATATTAGGCAAACCAGAAGAAACCAGTTTTTATTTTATTTTGGATAGTCAGGGGCACACTCCAACACTCAGACATGATTTACAAATGAAGCATTTGTGTTTAGTGAGTCTGCCAAATCAGATGGCAGTAGGGATGAGCAGGGATAATCTCTTGATAAATATGTGAATTGCACCATTTTCCTGTCCTGTTAAGTATTCCAAATATAACTAGTACTTTTGGGTGCCAGGGAAAATGTATGATGTAAAAAAGTACATTATTTTCTTTAGGAATGCAGTGAAGTAAAAGTTGACAAAAATATAAAGTACAGATACCCCCAAAAAACGACTTACTTTAAAGTATTTGTACTTAAGTACTTTACACCACTGCTGAGAAGTGAAACACTTCTCCAGGCGTGGTGAGATTTTATGGTCTGCACAGTGTGCAATAAAGATGGAATGTGGATAAAGACCGAATTTGAGCATGATGACCTCTCTCTCTTTCTCTCTCCATAGTAAGGGAGATTTTGTTGTGTGGAGTTCGGCCAGATTTCTCAATTCCATACAGTGGATCAATGTTACTGTTTCAAAAACATCAAAACAACAATCCCTCAATGGGATGTATTGATTCTCTGAATAAGAGAAGGACATTTTACCACATAGCCTAATGTATGGCAAGTGGTCATACAAAGGGACTGAATTGAAATGGTCTATGCGATTGTTTTAAATGCAACATTGTGGGGTATTAGCAAAAGGTTTGCTGTTTCAGCCATTCAGCCAGTGTACGCAAGTCCTCTCTCAGCTAGTCCTCATTAGAAAGTACTAATCCTCAGTCCCCCAATCACACACTCTAAGCAGGGGTGGATTCAGTTATTTTTCCACAGCATGTGAAGGCTGGGTCACATCCATTAGGGAACACAATGGAAAACGTTGTAAAGCGTTTTGCAATGGTAAACTAAAATGAGCAATTGGTAAGTCCGTTCATGTTTCTGTTTGTTTTCTTCCGTTTGCACTCCTCATGAACACGACCCTGCTCCCAACCCAAACAGGAAGCATTCACATTCTTCCAGGAGACTGTTTACGGTAAGCATGGGGAAGGAGGACTCCCAAAGACTAGGCTAAGTTACAAAGCCCCTGGTGAAAAACGAGGCTCACTGGACCTTTAAACCCCTTTACCTTATACAGCTACTGTGTGCAATATGCAGCTGAGATTATGTTGATTGTTGCTTATTTGAGACAACGGTATCACTGATTGTGAGTTATCAAAGGTTTCACAGCTGTGATGAGTACAATACGATTTTTTGGCAAATATCAATTTGATCTAGGTCGTGTTTATTGTCGACATTTGGCAACGTGACTATTTTGGACTATCATTTGAAAGTGCGTAGAACACAGCCTCTGGAGAGTAGGGTGCCTTACCTTAGCCTTGCCGGTGCTCTGTAGGATGTGCACCAGGGCACTGGCCATCTCCTCCTTGTTCTTCACACTGAGGCCAGGCTCCATGATGGAGCACATCAGCATGTAGTTATTGGTAATGTACTCAGCAAACTCCTTATAGGACTCCATAGGCAGGATGCTCATGCTCTGGTACCGCGACTTGAGCCGAATCATAGGTCCGGGAGTTTTCCCTTTGCTCGGGTTGGGCGTGCTCACAGAGTACCACTTCTCCACGAACTGGCGTCCCATGACGGCGCCGGTGGGAATGATGACCAGGCCCACATAGCTGTTCTTGTCCTTCTTTTTCTTTTTATCAGTCTCCTTGTACAGGTGGACGGTGACACTATTGATGGCGGGTAAGTTGTTGAACTCAAAGTGCTCTCCCCAGAACACATTGTCTGTCTTGAGTTTGCAGGTAGTCCGTGCATAAAGCGTGTCGTCCAGACACAACTCACAGAAGTACCTTTTCTTGGCTGGAAGGTCCTTGGCCTCAATAATCCACAATTTCAGCAGGTTCTCCACACGCCGACTGTTGTCCTGTGAAAAACATCAAACATGTGCAACTTCAAACAACAACATTTTCATGGGTGTTCCTGTGCTCATGGGTTCTACTGTATTGCTCTTTCCTTCCACAGAGGGCCCACTACTTGTATAGGGTTTACCTTGTTTGGATTTACAGCTCTCCTTAAGTTCTCCATCCATTTGTCCCTCTCGGCGGATGACCGACACGAAAAGCATTTTGTTCCAGTGGAAGTGGTTACCTGTGAAGTATTGCAGACAATTAAGCCCTTCCCTTTATGAAAAAGACCCATATGAAAGCAGGGTTGGGTATCACACACACACACACACACTTCAGCTGGGCTACAGGGTCTGTGCACAGTGCACACTGATACAATGCATACTGAACACTGAGCCTGGACAGCCATTGAAATCCTCTTGCACTTGTCCACGAGAGAAACGCTTGTCCACTCGGTCACAGGGCCATGGTCTGTCCAGCTGGCAGCGTGCTTTAGCATAATAGGCAGTAAATCCTTGTGAATTGGGCCCTCTCAGAGCTCACCTCTCTGAGCAAATCCAGAGAGCAGGAGCATGGAGATGCCAACAGATGGGCCAGACAGACACACATGCCACTACCAGGCAGGAAGAGGGGAAGGGAGACCCTCCTGGCAGTGGGGACGCTCCCTAGCAGATGCCCAGCCACACACTCACACTACCCAAAGGCACTGGCTGCTTGACAGACATTGAGGGACCCGCCCACCTTTTATTACGCAGGTTTTCCGACTAAGGTAATGACGACGAAAAGAAAGAGATTAGACACCATGCATTATATACAGTGCTTCAGGATCCTAAAAGACGCTATTAAAAAGAGTCCGCAGTTAGCGAGCCTTGAGCTGTGGCAGTCATGAGAGGCAGTGGTGGCGCTGGTGGGAGGGGCTCACCTCGAAGCAGTAGTCCTGGCCCAGGATGCTGCTGTGCACCGGTTTGATCAACACCTCGTCCTCCATGCTGAGATCCAAAGCTTCTACTGCACTGCTGGGGCTGAACAACGACTCATGAGACCGTGATTCCTTCAGCCTAGGCATTAGATGGGATCTGGGGGAGAAGAGGAAGAGACGCGGTCAGTCATTCACACAAAAACAACATCTCAACATAGGCAACAGTCAGCTATGTCCCACACTGAGGGAAGAGGGCTGGGGAAGGCATGTGTTCCAATAACAGACAAGTGTTGTGGGTACACCCTGTCGGATGCCACTGGCTCTGGCCCTACGGGGTTGGCATGACTGAGATCTCCATTATTTCCCAGCTGGTAGCTCTCCTGCTTGGATGGGCTTTTGATGGTCTGGCAGGTGAGGACGCTGCTCCAATAATGCTTTATAGGGCCTCTGGCAAACAGCAGAGCACAGCTGCAGAGACAAGGAGGTGGCAATCTGACTCGTCACTCAGTCGCTAGGCAGGGAAGACTACCATCATGGCCATTAGAGGTCAACAGCAATAACAAAGCTCAAGCAATATCAATCGAGATCGTTATAGTGAAAGACAACAAGAAACTCGTACCGCCCACAGTAACATATGATAGCTGATACAGACATTTGTGCAACCAAGTGACTAAGGGTTCATTTTAGTGTTATTGGTTCAATATTTTAGTTGTATGTGAAAAACATGGCATCCGTAAAACAAGTATCACAACCTTCAATCCTCAACTCGATTTATTGACCGAAAAAGACAAAAATATAATTTTAAGGGGAATGGAAACACTAGGCTATAGAATGCCAGCTATCTGTGACTCGCCATATTGGCATTGTTGTATCACTGGCAAGTTGTCACAGATAATATAGACAGAAGAAATGTTTGCTCCTACAGTGTATGCTCTTCTTTCTGTTGTTCCATAAGTGGTGTTGGTTAACTCCTGCACATTACAATTCATTTCTAGGTGGGTAAGCAGGGCAATTAAGCACCTGCTGAGCGGCAAAATGAGAGATATGCGCTTACTCATCGCTCCCCTGGCTCTTCATTGGCTGCATGAATTAAACATGGCTGTACTTCCTGCCTCGGGGATGAGTCAGGAAAAGTCCTCGGGCGGGGAGTGAGTCGTCACATTCTCTAGCTCAGCTCATTAGTATGGTGGCGGGGACACAGTGAGGAGCTGTGAGAATTACAGAGAGATACCTGGCAGAGCTGAGGAGGTCCAACTAAATGAAACCTCCCTCTCTGAGAAGCTAGATCTCTGGGGGAAAACTCTTTAACATAGAGTCTTTGGGAAGCTCTGGGTGGATTTTGTTCTTGGTGACTGTTTAACAAAATGTGACAGTGTAAAATTGTTTACAATTAGCCTTAATGAAACAAATTGTACTACAGTAATGTACTACAATCATCTTATAATGGCCTTTAAATGAAAATGGGTCTGGTTCCATAATATTAGGGCAGAGTTTCCCAAATCCAGTCTTCGAGTACGTCCAACAGTACACATTGTTGTTGTATCACAAGCCTCTACTTGTCAATTAATCATCAAGCCCTCAATGAGTTGAATCAGGTGAGTTTGTCCTGGGCTACAACTAAAATGTGTGCTGTTGTTGGGGTTACTCGAGGACTGGACTTGGGAGCCACTGATATAGGGGATCAATGACGTAAAAGAAATCCTCATATTTCCAGTCAATGACAAACAAGTGTCATGATCACTAGACCAAACTCCAAGGCAGTAGGCTAGCTCTGTCACTCATGCTGCAGTCTGTTAATGCACTGTGCTGACAACTATGCTGCTTTTGAATTCACTTCCTGAGAGATTCATGAGCGTCTGATGGCTGCTATTCAACTTGCAGTCTGTGGCACAGCATTTACCCAATGATCTTGTCAATGCCATTGCAGACCGTTGGGGGCCAAGAACACAAACAGCCGAAAACAGCCAATTAAATGAGGTCAGACTATCGTTTTGTCTCGGAGACGGTGGTCTCTGAATTAACATAAAACAAACACTTCTATCTCTTACAGCACAGAATGAAAATAAATATATACGTACAGTAGCCTACTGGCAGAGTTAGATATATTTACATATAAAGGAGTAATTTATGAATAGAATACTGTATTCTAGTATTTCATGAGGTGTGTAACTATAATGCACTGCAGACAGGTCCGATTGCAATCAACAACAAAAAAACATCTTTCAAAAATGATATCCAACTCCACACTGATATTGTTAATGTTCAGAAACCCTTAAATGTTTTTTCTGAAAAGAAAATAAAAACAATTGTAAGTAATTATGGACAACATTCAAAGGATTAAAGGAAAACTCCACCTAAAAACGATATTTTTGTATTTGTTTCATTAGTCCATTGTTGATATAGTACAGAAATGTTTTGCATATCAGCAATGAAGTTTAAGGTATAGAGTACAACTTTCAAAATACATAAATACAGCCGGCTGAACTTCTGTATTTTGAAAGTTATACAATACCAGTCAAAAGTTTGGACACCTGCTCATTCGTTTTTAAAATTGTTTAACTATTTTCTACATTGTAGAATAATAGTGAAGACATCAAAACTATATTTTTTAAAACATATGGAATCATGTAGTAACCATATAAGTGCTCCTCTGTCCAGTGTCTGTGTTCTTTTGCCCATCTTAATCTTTTCTTTTTATTGGCCAGTCTAAGATATGGTTTTTTCTTTGCAACTCTGCCTAGAAGGCCAGCATCCCAGAATCGCCTCTTCACTGTTGACGTTGAGACTGGTGTTTTGCGGGTACTATTTAATGAAGCTGCCAGTTGAGGACTTGTGAGGCGTCTGTTTCTTAAACTAGACACTAATGTACTTGTCCTCTTGCTCAGTTGGCCTCCCACTCCTCTTTCTATTCTGGTTAGAGCCAGTTTGCGCTGTTCTGTGAAGGGAGTAGTACACAACGTTGCACAAGATATTCAGTTTCTTGCCAATTTCTCACATGGAATAGCCTTCATTTCTCAGAACAAGAATAGATTGACGAGTTTCAGAAGAAAGGGCTTTGTTTCTGGCCATTTTGAGCCTGTAATCAAACCCACAAATGCTGATGCTCCAGATACTCAACTAGTCTAAAGAAGGACAGTTTTATTGTTTCTTTAATCAGGACAGCCGTTTTCAGCTGTGCTAACATAATTGCAAAAGGGTTTTCTAATGATCAATTAGCCTTTTACAATTATAAACTTGGATTAGCTAAGACAACATTCCATTGGAACACAGGAGTGATGATTTCTGATAATAGGCCTCTGTACGCCTACAGTATGTAGATATTTCATTTAAAAAAAAATCAGATACAGTTTCCAGCTACAATAGTCATTTACAACATTAATTATGTCTACACTGAATTTCTGATCAATTTGATGTTATTTTAATGGACAAAGTAATATGCTTTCAAAAACAAGGATATTTCTAAGTGACCCCAAACTTTTGAACGGTAATCCCACACACACATACAGTTGAAGTCGGACGTTAACATACACTTAGGTTGCAGTCATTCAAAAAAAAAATAATTTCAACCACTTGTCAACAAATTTCAACCAATTTCTTGTCAACAAACTATAGTTTAGGACATCTACTTTGTGCATGACACAAGTCATTTTTCCAACAATTGTTTACTGACAGATTATGTCACTTATAATTGACTGTATCACAATTCCAGTGGGTCAGAAGTTTACATACACTAAGTTGACGGTGCCTTTAAACAGCTTGGAAAAATAATGTCATGGCTTTAGAAGCTTCTGATAGTCTAATTGACATAATTTGAGTCAATTGGTGATGTACCTGTGGATGTATTTCAAGGCCTACCTACAAACTCAGTCCTTCTTTGCATGACATCATGGGAAAATAAAAAGAAATCAGCCAAGACCCCTGAAAAAATGTGTAGACCTCCACAAGTCTGGTTCATCCTTCGGAGCAATTTCCAAACGCCTGAAGGTACCACATTCATCTGTACAAACAATACTACGCAAATATAAACACCATGGGACCACCCAGCTGTCATTACCACTCAGGAAGGAGACGCATTCTGTCTCCTAGGGATGAACGTACTTTGGTGCGAAAAGTGCAAATCAATCCCAGAAAAACAGCAGAGGACCTTGTGAAGATGCTGGAGGAAACAGGTACAAAGGTATCTATATTCACAGTAAAACGAGTCCTATAATCGACATAACCAGAAAGGCCGCTCAGCAAGGAAGAAGCCACTGCTCCAAAACCGCCATTAAAAAGCCAGACTACAGTTTGCAACTGCACATGGGGACAAAGAACATACTTTTTAGGGAAATGTTCTCTGGTCTGATGAAACAAAAATAGAACTGTTTGGCCATAATGACCATCATTATTTTAGGAAGAAAAAGGGGGATGCTTGCAAGCCGAAGAACACCATCCCAACCGTGAAGCACAGGGGTGGCAGCATCATGTTGTGAGGGTGCTTTACTGGAATAGGGACTGGTGCCCTTCACAAAATAGATGGCATGATGAGGCAGGAAAATTATGTGGATATATTGAAGCAACATCTCAAGACATCAGTCAGGAAGTTAAAGCTTGGTCGCAAATTGGTCTTCCAAATGGACAATGACCCCGAGAATACTTCCAAAGTTGTGGCAAAATGATTTAAGGACAACAAAGTCAAGGTATTTGAGTGGCTATCACAAAGCCCTCACCTCCATCCCATAGAAAATGTGTGGACAGAACTGAAAAAGCATGTGCGAGCAAGGAGTCCAACAAACCTGACTCAGTTACACCAGCTCTGTCAGAATGAATGGGCCAAAATTCACCCAACTTATTGTGGGAAGCTTGTGGAAGGCTACCCGAAACGTTTGACCCAAGTTCAACAATTTGAAGGCAATGCTACCAAATACTAATTGAGTGTATGTAAACTTCTGACCCACTGCGAATGTGATGAAAGAAATAAAAGCTGGAATAAATCACTAATATTATTTTGACATTTCACATTATTAAAATAAAGTTTGGATCCTAACTGACCTAAGACAGGGAATCTTTACTAGGATTAAATGTCAGGAATTGTGAAAAACTGAGTTTAAATATATTTGGCTAAGGTGTATGTAAACTTCAGACTCCAACTGTATACACACACAAAACCAGTCAAATGTTTTAGAACACTTACTCATTGTCACGTTCTGACCTTAGTTCTTTTGTTTTGTCTTTGTTTTAGTATGGTCAGGGCGTGAGTTGGGTGGGTTGTCTATATTCGTTTTTCTATGATTTGGGATGACTGTGTTTGGCCTGGTATGGTTCTCAATCAGAGGCAGTTGTCAATCGTTGTCCCTGATTGAGAATCATACTTAGGTAGCCTGGTTTCACTTTTGAGTTGTGGGTGTTTGTTTTCCGTGTCAGTGTTTGGTCCACACGGTACTGTTTCGGTTGAGTTATTTCACGTTGTCGTTTATTGTTTTTGTTTCAGTGTTCACTTTTCTTATTAAAATCAAGATGAACACTTACCACGCTGCGTATTGGTCCGATCCTTGCTACTCCTCCCCAGAAGAGGAAGAGGAAAGCCGTTACACTCATTCAAAGGTTTTTCTTTATTTCTACTATTTTCAACATTGTAGAATAATAGTGAAGACATCAAAACTATGAAATAACACATATGGAATCAAAAAGTGTTAAAATATATATTTTATATTTGAGATTCTTCAAATAGCCAACCTTTGCCTTGATGACAATTTTGCACTCTTGGCATTCTCTCAACCAGCTTCATGAGGTAGTCACCTGGAATGCATTTCAATTAACAGGTGTGCCTAGTTAAAAGTTCATGTGGAATTTCTTTCCTTCTTAATGTGTTTCAGCCAATCAGTTGAGTTGTGACAAGGTGGAGGGTGGGCTATACGATGGTCTTTTACCAAATAAGTCTAAGTCCATATTATGTCAAGAACAGCTAAAATAAGCAAAGAGAAACGACAGTCCATCATTACTTTAAGTCGTGGTCAGTCAATCCGGAAAATGTCATGAACTTTGAAAGTTTCTTCAAGTGTAGTCGCAAAAACCATCAAGCACTATGATGAAACTGGCTCTCCTAATGACCGCCATGGGAATGGAAGACCCAGAGTTACCTCTACCACAGAGAATAAGTTCATTGAAATTGCAGCCCAAATAAATGCTTCAGAGTTAAATTAACAGACACATCAACTGCTCGGAGACTGTGTGAATCAGGCCTTCATGGTCAAATTTCTGCAAAGAAATCACGACTAAAGGACACCAATAAGAAGAAGATACCTGCTCAGACCAAGAAACACGAGCAATGGACATTAGACCGGTGGAAATTTGTCCATTGGTCTGTAGTCCAAATTTGAGATTTTTGGTTCCAACCGCCGTGTCTGAGAGACGCAGAGTAGGTGAACGTATGATCTCCACATGTGTATTTCCCACCGTAAAGCATGGAGGAGGTGGTGTTATGGTGTGGGTGTGCTTTGCTGGTGATACGGTCTGATTTATTTAGAATTCAAGGTACACTTAACCAGCATGGCTTCCACAGCATTCTGCAGCGATACGCCATCCCATCTGGTTTGCGCGCAGCGGGACCACCATTTGTTTTTCAACAGGACAATGACCCAACACACCTCCAGGCTGTGTAAGGGCTATTTTACCAAGACGGGGAGTGATGGAATGCTGCATCAGCTGACCTGGTCTCCACAATCGCCCAAC
This sequence comes from Oncorhynchus clarkii lewisi, assembly GCF_045791955.1. Classification (NCBI taxonomy): domain Eukaryota; kingdom Metazoa; phylum Chordata; class Actinopteri; order Salmoniformes; family Salmonidae; genus Oncorhynchus; species Oncorhynchus clarkii. Next base: position 6,882,929 of record NC_092176.1, on the reverse strand, counting down.
CCAATTGAGATGGTTTGGAATGTGTCGAATGTGATGGAAAAGCAGTCAACAAGTGCTCAGCATGTGGGGACTCCTTCAAGACTGTTATAAAAGCATTCCAGGTAAAGCTGCTTGAAAGAATGCCAATAGTGTACAAAGCTGTCAAGGCAAAGGGTGGCTATTTGAAGAATCTAAAATATTAAATATTTTGATTTGTTTAACACTTTTTTGGTTACTACATGATTCCATATGTGTTATTACAATAGTTTTGATGTCTTCACTATTATTCTACAATGTAGAAAATAGTAAAAATAAAGAACAATGAGTAGGAGTTCTAAAACTTTTGACCGGTAGTGTATATAATGTTGTGAACAAACAAACTTAGATTCTATACATTTCCATATTTTGTTATCAATCACAGGACATGTTTGGTTGCTGTAAGGGTAATAATATAAGCCAGATAAGGCCTTTACATTTTATTTTCAAAAAATAAAAAATAAAATAAAATAATTGTATGTCACATACACATGTTTAGCAGATGTTATTGCGGGTGTAGCGAAATGCTTGTGTTTCTAGCTCCAACAGTGCAGTAATATCTAACAAGTAATATTTAACAACACACACAATCTAATGTAAAGGAATGGAATTAAGAATGTATAAATACTTGGAAGAGCAATATCTAAGCGGCATAGACTAACACACAGGTAGGATTGAATACAGAATATACATACTATGAGATGTGTAATGCAAAATATGCAAACATTATTCACGGGACACTAGTCACTTTAATAAAGTAGCCAGTGATTTCAAGTCTATGTATATAGGGGGCAGCAGCCTCTAAGGTGCTAGTCATGAATTCAAACTACCACATTAAATGCACAGCACAGCAATTTATGCAGTTGATTTGCTTGTCGTCATCTCTTCTACCACGTCCTCCACCATCTGTTGTGCAGTTCCAGGCGGTTTAAGTTAAAACATCAAAAGGCAATACAGGTGTAAACGGGGGAAAAAAATGTAACCGATGTTGTGCCCATGATCCTATTAAATCATTATTCATCGCTGCAGCCATCTACACGTTTTTACCTCCGATATCAGATCACTTAGTGGCTTTTTGATATGGGACTGTAAATACTGGCTTCTTCCAAAATGCCTCAAACACTCCCTGCTGACAGGAAACATGGGCCCCAAAAAGGACCTCTGTTCTGAAAAGGAAACACCCGAGCAAGGATGTCACACAAAACAACAGGCAGAAAAGCATGTTTTAGTGTAGGGAAAAAGGGAACATGGAGGCCGATTCTTAGAATCCAGATTGCAACAACAACGACAAAAAACAGTACGCTAACAATCGTACATCGATAACGGCAAAGTCAGACCACAAAAAAGGTGGTCAGGGTTTCAAAAGATGCACATACAATGTCTCTAGGGCAATCAAAAATGTATGTGGGGCTATCACTGTGTCCAATCTAGTTGGGAGACAAGTCAATCAAATCAGAGAATCTTTGTGAGCTATCACGAGCGAGACTGAACATTTTCTAAGCTCCTGTGTGTTGAAAGAAAAACATTAGCCAAAAGCCTGTTTTATTTTATACAATGAGCTTAAACTAATCCCGTTGAGTGTACGAAGATCAATATCGGTAAATAGATCAATTTCAAAACATCTGGATGCATGTCTCTCAACCGGCTGGCTACATACTCACCTATTTGGATAATGTCATGAGTATTTGGTATTTTACGATACCAAGTACACACAATGTGTCAGAATGCGCCTTGAAAAACAGAAACTGTTCCATTTGATCCATGTTTTTAATAGCTGAACGACTTGAGATTACGCAATCTCTGCACTATCGGCATGGATGACCATTGCATTAAACTTGCAAGCCTCTTTCTCAAAGCAGCTTACCGCGGTAATACTCTGGCAAAATAAGTACATTTTGAAAGGACAGGGTGAGAGTGGGCAAAGGTAACCCCCTGTATGACCTACAGTCGCATAACTGCACAGTGCACATAATACTAGTTGCTACATAACAATTATTGGGTGTCAAGCACAAGAATCATTGGAAGCATGCTAAATTGATTACTCAAATGTATGCTCCATATTCAAAATATTACCAGTTTAAGTGTTTGAATGAATGAATATGCACTAAACTGAAGTCTAGCAAACAGCAAGCTGTTCAAAGTGCTGCGACTGGGAAGATCCTGTATCACACAGGCTTAGAAACGTGATGACATGTTTGCGCCTCCTTTTGACTGGCCCACTGCTAAGAAGACGTCTGATTGCCTCCAAAATGAGCTGTGACAGGAGTTTGGATTTAATGAGCACCAACACGTTAGTCCAGACTCCAGACCCAGAATCCCTCCATCAAAAGGCCTCTCTGTCTAGTGTGTGTGTTTCTGAGACAGGCGCGGAAACGCCGGCATGAAAATCGCTATGCCTTTGTTTTTTCCCTCTACAAGGCAGTAAAAAATAATAATAATATGCGATGACAGAAACCATTAAAGCCCTTCATTTCTCACCTTTTCTCCAACCTCACTTTGAGTATTGCAGTCAGAGAAGCTCTGCAGAACTGAGAAAAAAAACAAACATCTCCAACTCTCTATGATCACACGTGCGCACACTCATGCTAAATGCTGGACACACACACACACACGCACACACACGCACACACAGCACACACAGCAGGTAGAGCTGGTTGCCACTCCTGTAGTGAATATTTCAGAAGCTTTTAGAACAGCAACATATCGGGTGGCTGCCTTTCAGAACGCAGATGAAAAGTGATTTTGAGACCCACATGGTGTCTTTCAACATATCACATGCCAACAGTCTTGTCATGTGTGAACACTGTTTGGAGTCATAGGACATTAGAAACTAAATGGTAATCTGGGAGAGGCGTTAAGCACCGGGTGGAAGGTCGAGGACATTCTTGAGATGTCATTACAGAGTGAACTACAGTGTTGTGCATCTATTCTGGCACAAAGGAACACTATGCTGCCTGGCTAGACACAAACATGAATGTGTCTACTAGGAGCAAATATTGACTGCGACAAGCCATCATTCAACATTTTCATTCTATGAAATAAAAACCAGAACAATCAGGGCGACAGCTAGACTACTGCCTTGCATCCAAACACAAGAAACACCCTCAAAGTCTACAGACAAATAATAAGATGCCAAGCCCACAAAGCCTATATAAAAACTCTGAGACCTTTGCGCAGAATGCACTGTGTCAAGCGTTCCTAACACACTGAGATGGAGACAGTGCAGTCCATCAAATGGATGATGGAGTCTGAGGCGGAATACTCACCAGACATTCCGTCAGAATCCCCGGGAACAATTTGAGCAAGGAGGAGAAAGAGGAAGAGGTGGTGGATGAGGAGGAAGCCGTCTCAGTGCTCCATTTTCTTCTGTGTGGTGAGAGCGGAGGAAAGCATGGTGGGGCTCATTCAGCCCTGCACAGCGTGCTGCTGCTAGCCTATTGCTCTCCTTCCCTCCCTCCCTCCCAGTCTGTCGGTCTCCTCTGGACTCTTTATTCTAGCCCCGCCGAGAGAGCCACAGCCTGCCCTACTTCCTTCCCCGCTACGCTCCTTTAAGTGGGCCACTGCTCCCTCTATCTGGCTGGCGGAGGACTGCTTCTGCCCACCGTCTTGTGCTCCCTCTCTCCATCCCCCTCACCCTCTCTTTCGTCTGTCTGGCTGTCAGTCTCCGTGTGTGTGAGCGCGCGCAGCGTAAGCAGGCTGTTTGGTGTGCTGTATCTCTGCCTGCCCCCCCCCCCGATGCAGTGTGTGTGAGCGCGTGTGTGTGGTCTTTTGTCCTGGTGTCTCTGTGTAGGGAGCAGGCCAGTCCGTCACAGAGATCTGCCTCTGGGGAGTAGCAGTCACTCACTGCAGATCACACAGCTCTCTCTCTCTCTATTTCTCGTTCCTCTTTTCATAGAAGCAGCAGCAGGGACAGACCAAAGGTTAGTGGTGCTGCACCACGTACTTAGGGGGTGCAGTACAAGGTGAGGCCATATGGTATGCTGTTTGGTCAATCGGATCGTTTGAAGCTGTACTCTGTTCAGAAGACTTCAGCAGCCTTGTTCAGAGTGCAGCACTCACTACAGCTCAGAGCTCTAGAACAAGGGTAAAGCATAAGTGGTCCTTATCTTCCCTATAGTGTCAGAAGAGCCACATCCATTAAAACAGCTCAGAATCAAAGACTTTCACTCATGCACAACTTACTGGAGACGCGCACACACACACAACGCTACATTAAATAATATACACACTTGATAAGTGTCAGGTTTTTTGTGTTTCTATGACAACACTGCATCAGGGAAAATGGTATCTTTGCTTCCTGGCAACTGACACTGTTCACGGGTAAGTGGGCAATTTTCAGCCTATTTTCTTTTCTATACTTCACAAGATGTTTTTTTTTCTTTCTCCTTCCACACAAACGATTGTGTCTCTGGAGTCTGACATGGAAGTGAGCGCGCAGGTTGAGCCACACGACCATGACACGTAACTTACGTCACCCACAGAATTTAGGTACCTTGAGGGCATTCTGCGCATCTCCCCATTATTGCACGAGAAGTTAACAATTATCCTCTTCGGCATAAAACCGTTGAGTACTCCAGAGGAGGATAATATAGGTTGCTAAGCAGTACTGTATTAAAAGTGGCGTAATGGGAAAATCAAGAGACATCTTAGTAAAGAATAGGAGAGATGGCGAAATCACAGCCCAACATTTGGACTGTGTCCTACAAAAGTGATTTACCTCCTGCTTAACGGCCCTTTAACAATTAGGGTACCCAATTACAGGCCAGAAACCCACACAGGACAAATAAGTACGTGCATATGCGTGTGAAACAATGAACCACAGCGGTCAAGGATTGGGTTAAGCTCTCACTTAAAACAAAATAAATCCGAAGTAACAAGATAGGGGCTTTGTGCTGATCAGTGGGATTCACTGCCGTAAACATTAGAGCTTACCACTTCCATTGCCTGATCAGAATAATGTACCAGCATATACTGTAACCTTCCGCATCAACAAGATCTCCACCACAACACTGTCCTGACCTGCACCCATGATGTCACTTCCAGTAGCGCTGCCATTTCTGGGCTAGTGCGTCGACAAACATCAGTCTTGCAGCAGACAGAATCTTGTTTTCTGTAGCCATTAGTATCCGATTCTCAACAAACGTGTGCTAAAATGTCAGACACAAAACTGATAGGAAACCCGGTACAGCACCACCAGCGTAATAAACAATGCTGTCCTCCTGGCATGGTGTTTACGGGCTCTCGGAGGCTCCGAATCTCGACAGGACTAGAGCAGGGCTGGATTAGCATGCGGTCTGTCGGTGAGAAGATCTCCGAGTCATTTCCCATGTCAGGCAGTGTTGAGAAGACAGGATGACAGTACTACTGCTCCTGTCAGGAGTTATCGTACGGGCCTGCATTATTAAGTTGCTTGGCTCCAAGCCGATTAAGCAAGAGAGCACAGTCATGATGGCAGGAACGTTTGACTGAAAGTCTCAACAAAAGGGTCTGTGCTGATACAAGGACCAATGTGTAATGTCTTCTACAAACCACTAGTATGTTACAATTCGCGGTCACTATCGAATACAATGCATTTGCTGTGTAAAATGAACCTCTATAAGTGAAAATGTGGAATTTGACCTGCTGTTTGCCAACAGACTGCCCCCTGCTGGGTGGCCTTTAAATTATTATTATTATATTTTTTTAAATATCTAAATGAAGGCTCTTGCATGTCTTATCAATCTATCTGAAAACAAAACACCCTATATAAAGGCTAAGCTACATATGGTATTGACATAATAGGTTTCTTCAATGATTTGTGTGCATCTGTTCCAAGCTGATAATGTGAAATGTCATTACTTTTGAAATAGAAACAAGTTAAAAAATGCTGCATTGTTTTGTGTGGGTTAAAAATATAAATTGTTAGCTGATGATTGCCTGATACGCCTAATCTTAGGAAGCACACGCTGAAACTGTACTGTTGAGACAAATATGTTTTAGAAACAGATGCACCACACTGAGTGAAAGGGCATGCATGGAGACATTTCGCAGTTGTTTACTCTCATGGATTAGGCCTAGGCTAAGTCAAACAGGGCCAAAAAATGTGGCACTGTTCAGAGGTTTGTGGTCCAAGCCGAATTCATGAACAACAGAGGCAATAAGACAATGGAAATACGTCACTGAAGCGTAACTTACGATTACAGGCTACTAAAACAGACTAATTTATCAAATAGGCTTTATCTGAATAAATCAATTACATTTTAACAGAAATATGGATAGGAGATTTGACATCAGTATTGCAATTAGACAAAAATACAATGAAGACCTAGTCCCTAATTGTAGTGTATGGATCCAGTCATGAGGCATTTTTAATACTTATATTATTCAGGAATCAATAGATAGATCTCATTTTTGGAAATGACCCTTGAAAAGCGAGAAATCGTACAGATTTAGCCTATAATAATAGGCTGCCCTACAAGATTAGGAATTCCCTCACCTTCCAGAAGGCATGAAATGCCAGCAAGTCATCCAATTAAGCATGAATCTCAGAGACTCAAAAAGGCTGCAGACAGCGAGGCTAAATCCTCATCCGGTAATTATTATGCGCCACATCCATATCGCTAATCCCTGACTGCCCGGGCTATGTCAGTAAATACCTGAGTGACATTGAAACAGTTAGGATGCATCTGAGAACATACAGTACATTATTGATTCATCTATTCAGTGCATTTCCTGGGTAGAGTTACTACTTATTTGGTGACTAAATCAGGGGGCTATAATGTTGATGGTGTAGAATGCATGGTCAGTCAGTCAGTCAGAGCAGATGGCTCAGGAATGGAAGGAGCAGGTCCTCTTATGTCAAGGAGAGAGAAGCGGGTAACAGAGAGCATGCTCAAAGAGACTGGGGGAGGGGAGGAGGAGAGGGAGCCCATTCAGCCCAATTCAGAGGGAGGCTGATGGGCTGGTTGGTTAGGATTTGATGAGGTTAATCCCCAATAGGTGCCAGGGACCCATCGTCTGTCTACACATCACACACATGCCCAACCCTATCTCAATGTACAAATCGCATCCACTCTCCTTAGAATCTTACACTTAATCCACTACGTCGGGCCCTTCACTGCACGCTCATACTCCCATCACGTCCATATCTCAGCACATAGCAGCATCACTGGCCTTTCCTAGTACTCACAGCTTTGGTCCAGAACCCAGAGGACCTACCCACTGAGCAATCACTGGCTCAACAAGGCCAATAGAAATGCAGTATACAGTATCAGCTGGAATTCATGCCTGTGTGACTATATTTAATACAAATACATCTCGTTATCAGGCTCGGGAATCTGAGACAGCAGCTTGCCATCAAAACATTTCCTCTTGGTCCTCCGAGTGACGCAGCGGTCTTGAGGAGTCACTAGAGACCTGGGTTTGATCCCAGGCTCACAGCCGGCCGTGACCCGAGAGACCCATGAGGCGGAGCGCAATTGGCCCAGCGTGGTCTATGTTAGGGGAGGATTTGGGCAGCTGGGATTTCTTTGTCCCATCGCGCTCTAACGAATCCTTGTGGCGGGCCGGGCGCCTGCAAGCTGACTTCAGTCACCAGCTGGACGATGTTTCCTCAAATCAAATCAAATTTTATTTGTCACATACACATGGTTAGCAGATGTTAATGCGAGTGTAGCGAAATGCTTGTGCTTCTAGTTCCGACAATGCAGTAATAACAAGTAATCTAACTAACAATTCCAAAACTACTGTCTTGTACACAGTGTAAGGGGATAAAGAATATGTACATAAGGATATATGAATGAGTGATGGTACAGAGCAGCATAGGCAAGATACAGTAGATGGTATCGAGTACAGTATGTACAAATGAGATGAGTATGTAAACAAAGTGGCATAGTTTAAAGTGGCTAGTGATACATGTATTACATAAGGATACAGTCGATGATATAGAGTACAGTATATACGTATGCATATGAGATGAATAATGTAGGGTAAGTAACATTATATAAGGTAGCATTGTTTAAAGTGGCTAGTGATATATTTACAATATCAATTCCCATTATTAAAGTGGCTGGAGTTGAGTCAGTGTCAGTGTGTTGGCAGCAGCCACTCAGTGTTAGTGGTGGCTGTTTAACAGTCTGATGGCCTTGAGATAGAAGCTGCTTTTCAGTCTCTCGGTCCCAGCTTTGATGCACCTGTACTGACCTCGCCTTCTGGATGATAGCGGGGTGAACAGGCAGTGGCTCGGGTGGTTGATGTCCTTGATGATCTTTATGGCCTTCCTGTGACATCGGGTGGTGTAGGTGTCCTGGAGGGCAGGTAGTTTGCCCCCGGTGATGCGTTGTGCAGACCTCACTACCCTCTGGAGAGCCTTACGGTTGAGGGCGGTGCAGTTGCCATACCAGGGGGTGATACAGCTCGCCAGGATGCTCTCGATTGTGCATCTGTAGAAGTTAGTGAGTGCTTTTGGTGACAAGCCGAATTTCTTCAGCCTCCTGAGGTTGAAGAGGCGCTGCTGCGCCTTCTTCACGATGCTGTCTGTGTGAGTGGACCAATTCAGTTTGTCTGTGATGTGTATGCCGAGGAACTTAAAACTTGCTACCCTCTCCACTACTGTTCCATCGATGTGGATAGGGGGGTGTTCCCTCTGCTGTTTCCGGAAGTCCACAATCATCTCCTTAGTTTTGTTGACGTTGAGTGTGAGGTTATTTTCCTGACACCACACTCCGAGGGCCCTCACCTCCTCCCTGTAGGCCGTCTCGTCGTTGTTGGTAATCAAGCCTACCACTGTTGTGTCGTCCGCAAACTTGATGATTGAGTTGGAGGCGTGCGTGGCCACGCAGTCGTGGGTGAACAGGGAGTACAGGAGAGGGCTCAGAACGCACCCTTGTGGGGCCCCAGTGTTGAGGATCAGCGGGGAGGAGATGTTGTTGCCTACCCTCACCACCTGGGGGCGGCCCGTCAGGAAGTCCAGTACTCAGTTGCACAGGGCGGGGTCGAGACCCAGGGTCTCGAGCTTGATGACGAGCTTGGAGGGTACTATGGTGTTGAATGCCGAGCTGTAGTCGATGAACAGCATTCTCACATAGGTATTCCTCTTGTCCAGATGGGTTAGGGCAGTGTGCAGTGTGGTTGAGATTGCATCGTCTGTGGACCTATTTGGGCGGTAAGCAAATTGGAGTGGGTCTAGGGTGTCAGGTAGGGTGGAGGTGATATGGTCCTTGACTAGTCTCTCAAAGCACTTCATGATGACGGAAGTGAGTGCTACGGGGCGGTAGTCGTTTAGCTCAGTTACCTTAGCTTTCTTGGGAACAGGAACAATGGTGGCCCTCTTGAAGCATGTGGGAACAGCAGACTGGTATAGGGATTGATTGAATATGTCCGTAAACACACCGGCCAGCTGGTCTGCGCATGCTCTGCGGGCGCGGCTGGGGATGCCGTCTGGGCCTGCAGCCTTGCGAGGGTTATCACGTTTAAATGTCTTACTCACCTCGGCTGCAGAAGCTTGTTCTCGTTGCAGGCCGTGTCAGTGGCACTGTATTGTCCTCAAAGCGGGCAAAAAAGTTATTTAGTCTGCCTGGGAGCAAGACATCCTGGTCCGTGACTGGGCTGGATTTCTTCCTGTAGTCCGTGATTGACTGTAGACCCTGCCACATGCCTCTTGTGTCTGAGCCGTTGAATTGAGATTCTACTTTGTCTCTGTACTGGCGCTTAGCTTGTTTGATAGCCTTGCGGAGGGAATAGCTGCACTGTTTGTATTCGGTCATGTTACCAGACACCTTGCCCTGATTAAAAGCAGTGGTTCGCGCTTTCAGTTTCACACGAATGCTGCCATCAATCCACGGTTTCTGGTTAGGGAATGTTTTAATCGTTGCTATGGGAACGACATCTTCAACGCACGTTCTAATGAACTCGCACACCGAATCAGCGTATTCGTCAATGTTGTTATCTGACGCAATACGAAACATCTCCCAGTCCACGTGATGGAAGCAGTCTTGGAGTGTGGAGTCAGCTTGGTCGGACCAGCGTTGGACAGACCTCTGACACATTGGTGCGGCTGGCTTCTGGGTTAAGCGGGCGGTGTGTCAAGAAGCAGCGCGGCTTGGCAGGGTCATGTTTCGGAGGATATATGGCTCCGACCTTCGCCACTCCCGAGTCCGTAGTTGAGATGCAGCGATGGGACAAGACTAACTCCCAATTGCAGAGAAAAAGGGCTAAAAATAATAATAAATAATAATAATAATAATTTCCTATTTCTCTGCCTTAAAGCCCAAAAGAAAGACACAAAGACTCATGCATCTGAGAAGCCTTCATATCTCCTGGTATTACTGTGTGTTCTGTTCTCATGCCTGGCATTCACTCGGTTACAGAGCTGTGTGCGACTGTAATTAATTAGGCCACTGCCTGTACAGTACTGCCCTGAGCTGGGGTATAAATATGACCTGGAAACCTTTTATATGGATAACCAGGCAATGGAAGTGAGACCACTGAAACAGTACAGCCCTGGGTGGGTGCCTCCTCCTCAGTTCACTGTTCTGGGCATCTACCCGAAGAAAGGCCAAGGCGACCCGGGTCAGCAGAACAAATGTCTCAAAGACAAAGGAGGTCCAAACACATGGCATTATGTCACAACACAGTGTGCAGCTATGGAATATGGAGAAAGCCCACTATATTAGCGCATCATACAGGCTTGATAATGAGATGGCTGATAATGGCTTTAAAATGGGAGGGCACATGTTCAGAAACTGTAAAGAACCTTGCCTATCACATCTATAGACAGTCAACTTATTAATCATAACCTCGCATCATATCCTTCTGAACAGTCATTACCTCCTTGCCTCTGCAAAAACCCAAGCCTTACATATGATTCAGTACATCACAAATTGGCTTATTTATTTACTAGCTAACTAAATGGTAACACAGGATAAACATACACACTTAATACATAAAAACACAGGTCCCTAGCGGACTGGCAACAATATGGCTGCTTGTTACAAATTACATTGAGAGGGCAAGAGAGGGACAGAGACACAAACTTGGTACATTTAAAAATGACTCTCACTTATTAGTACTCCTATACTTTGCACACGAACCGCCACCCACTTGGAGTAAGAAATCATGAATGCATTTACGTGAAAATGCCTTGGTTCACCGTGTATCTCTCTTGGAACCGGGCAGCCTTGGAAATGGGGTTGTGCCTTTTAGCGGCACGCTTGTAAGGCTCTGATTTGTCCCAAAATGGTTCCACAAGTCTTCTGTTGTCCTTTTCTGTAGTTGTCCGGTATCCGGTGACTTGTCGTGTAGTCCTGAACAGATGATGATGCCTCTTTGAAGATGGGCTAGCCAGCCGTGTTGACGGTTCCTAGTGGGGGATGAGAGTAGAGTACTATGCTGGTTTGAGCAGAGTAGTAGAATGGTCCCACTTCAATTTGCTTTTCTAGATACTTTACTTAGGACAGCTAATCAGCTGTACCAGTGATTGTCCGGGAGGCGACTTTATCGTCTCTACCTCCTGTTGAGATTCAGAGTTCAAGCCACTTTAAACGTGAGCTGAAGCTCTACGTCTCTCTGGTCCGATATGTTAATTCTTAACCCATCCTTTCATACAGTTTGTTAGAAAGGGCGGTTCCGTCAGGCTGACACGCTCTCTGACCTCACTCAGGGACGTAACTTGTACAAAGTTATATAAAACAATTATCTTACAGTTTCTCAAATCATATCCCTCTTAACAAAAACATATCATTTTCATATTACATGCACAACGCATAGGATGGACACTTCACACATGTAGTAGGAATACTTTCTAAGTTAGTGTTTCCTTTAACATTTTTAATTACATCACAAAATAAACTATATGACAGTGTTCTATAGATCGCCTCTGACCATTTCAAAATATTGTTCCAGTATTTGCTTTAGAACGTGTTCGAGCTTCGGCAAGAGTCTGTTGAAACAACATTCTTTCGGGTGAATTTGGAGAGGGGGACCTGAATCTCCTACCTTGATTTACAACAGGGCATGAGTTGTTAACCCCTCCCTGCGTGTGAGAGGGGGTCTGGCTAAAATCAGTCGTTGCAAACCTGATCTGACCTATTTGGATCCTTACAGGACAGTCATGACACATAGTAGAACTGAAAACGTGTTCCTCTCCACTTTCTGGACGACCTAGTTTTGAAATCAGTGGAATGCCCGGTGGAATTAGAGTATGATAGCTAAGGAGATGGAGACAATTCTGCATTTTGATTGCAAAAATGCAGAGGGAGTCGAAAAGAGAACACACAGCAGGCTTTTGTATAAAACTAGTCTCCGGATTACATTTTCAAACTAAGGACAACCATGGCATCCGTGACAGAGGGAGAAGCGTCCATCCATGTAAGATAGTCTAGCTAGCTACATTTTCAGATATTATACATTTTTTTATTTGGTCAGAAAGTCATTTTAATTTCAAGTTAAAGCGTACTGTAGCTAGCTAGCTAGCTAGCTAGCTAACGTTAAGTGTATGATCTGTGTCGTAATATTATTCATATCTCAGAGCCATTTGCATTGCTAGTTAACTTAACATTAGCTAATAAGCTAGAAACGACCCAAAACAATGTTAAGAAAGTTGCTTTTAGTTGCCTGTTTTGCTAGATTAAAAATGTATTTTGTTTGTCAAACATAGCCATTTGAATTGCTAGCTATAGTCTAACCTAGTTGGTTAGCTACCTGCAGATTCATGCAGGGTTGGAATATTATGAGTTGGGATTATGGTTAATTGTTTAGCTAGTTAGCTACATGTTTAAAACAAAACATCACTGTGCAAGTAACCATTTTACTAGACCTTCTGTATCCTGTCCTTGTCACAAATATTTGATTTTACCAGAGACGCTAATGTGAAGAACATGACCTGCACCAAACATATAACATTGGGCCAACAAGACAGTGTCCAAGTTCTAAAATTCTCCAATAGAATTCCCTGCTTTCATTTCATCACACTCACAACTGTAAGCTATTTTCTGTAATTGGCTCGCCATTAACTTGTAAATAATGATCTTATTGTGAGTTTATTTTCCTGTAATATTGAGGACAAATGAACTAAAATAAAGACGTTGTCAGCTATATGACATGGTCAATATTTGAACTGGCTAGCTAGAAACTAACAAAAACATTGCTTAGAAAGTTGCTTTTAGTAGCCTGGTTTGCTAGACTGACATATACTAAATACATTATTAAATGGGTGAGTTTATTGGTGTTAAAATACACTAGTTATGCTATTTTGGACCACCAGGCTGCTGATGTCATGCAGCCTGTAGTTTTTGTGTTTATAACTTTTCATAACAACAGGTTTGATGTCGGACGACAATAGAATGTTCCTGATGTCACTGATACAACTGTCGATAGACGTAGTATAAACCAGCCTTTAGTCTTTAAATCTTGGTTGTTGAGTACATGGCCTCACATGTGAATCATTAAAGAGATGGGTGGGGCTAAGGCTTAAGAGGGTGTGAACAATGCTGAATGAGTGTAGACTAAGAAGAGCTCTCCAGTAGGTTTACCAAAACATTCAAGGGCCATTTTCTCAAAAGTGAGATTACAGGTTTATCAACTTTTAAAGCAGAATTACTTTCCCATTGTTCCTCAACTGTAGTGTCTGATATACCATTTTCTAGCTCTGAGTGAGCCTCTAACTTTATCCAATGTAAAAAACACCATTTCAAATGTTTCTACATAAGACTGAATCGAGCTGGTCGGGCACATACAGTGGGGCAAAAAAGTATTTAGTCAGCCACCAATTGTGCAAGTTCTCCCACTTAAAAAGATGAGAGAGGCCTGTAATTGTCATCATAGGTACACTTCAACTATGACAGACAAAATGAGAGAAAAAAATCCAGAAAATCACATTTTATTATTTATTATTATTATTTATTATTTATTATTATTATTATTATTTTAATTTTACCCCTTTTTCTCCTCAATTTCGTGGTATCCAATTGTTGTAGTAGCTACCATCTTGTCTCATCACTACAACTCCCGTACGGGCTCGGGAGAGACGAAGGTTGAAAGTCATGCGTCCTCCGATACACAACCCAACCAAGCCGCACTGCTTCTTAACACAGCGTGCATCCAACCCGGAAGCCAGCCGCACCAATGTGTCGGAGGAAACGCTGTGTACCTGGCCACCTTGGTTAGCGCGCACTGCGCCCGGCCCGCCACAGGAGTCGCTGGTGCACGATGAGACAAGGACACCCCTACCGACCAAGCCCTCCCTAACCCGGACGACGCTAGGCCAATTGTGCGCCGCCCCACGGACCTCCCGGTCGCGGCCAGTTACGACAGAGCCTGGGCGCGAACCCAGGGACTGGCGCTGCAGTACAGCGCCCTTAACCACTGCGCCACCCGGGAGGCCACATTGTAGGATTTTTAATGAATGTATTTGCAAATTATGGTGGAAAATAAGTATTTGGTCACCTACAAACAAGCAAGATTTCTGGCTCTCACAGACCTGTAACAACTTCTTTAAGAGGCTCCTCTGTCCTCCACTCGTTACCTGTATTAATGGCACCTGTTTGAACTTGTTATCAGTATAAAATACACCTGTCCACAACCTCAAACAGTCACACTCCAAACTCCACTATGGCCAAGACCAAAGAGCTGTCAAAGGACACCAGAAACAAAATAGACCTGCACCAGGCTGGGAAGACTGAATCTGCAATAGGTAAGCAGCTTGGTTTGAAGAAATCAACTGTGGGAGCAATTATTAGGAAATGGAAGACATACAAGACCACTGATAATCTCCCTTGATCTGGGGCTCCACGCAAGATCTCACCCCGTGGGGTCAAAATGATCACAAGAACGGTGAGCAAAAATCCCAGAACCACATGTGGGGACCTAGTGAATGACCTGCAGAGAGCTGGGACCAAAATAACAATGCCTACCATCAGTAAAACACTACGCCGCCAAGGACTCAAATCCTGCAGTGCCAGACGTGTCCCCCTGCTTAAGCCAGTACATGTCCAGGCCCGTCTGAAGTTTGCTAGAGAGCATTTGGGAGAATGTCATATGGTCCGATGAAACCAAAATAAAACTTTTTGGTAAAAACTCAACACGTCGTGTTTGGAGGACAAAGAATGCTGAGTTGCATCCAAAGAACCCCATACCTACTGTGAAGCATGGGGGTAGAAACATCATGCTTTGGGGCTGAGGACGACTGATTCATGTAAAGGAAAGAATGAATGGGGCCATGTATCGTGAGATTTTGAGTGAAAACCTCCTTCCATCAGCAAGGGCAATGAAGATGAAACGTGGCTGGGTCTTTCAGCACGACAATGATCCCAAACACACCGCCCGTAAGAAGCATTTCAAGGTCCTGTAGTGGCCTAGCCAGTCTCCAGATCTCAACCCCATAGAAAATCTTTGGAGGGAGTTGAAAGTCTGTGTTTCCCAGCAACAGCCCCAAAACATCACTGCTCTAGAGGAGATCTGCATGGAGGAATGGGCCAAAATACTAGCAACAGTGTGTGAAAACCTTGTGAAAACTTACAGAAAACGTTTGACCTCTGTCATTGCCAACAAAGGGTATATAACAAATTATTGAGATAAACTTTTGTTATTGACCAAATACTTATTTTCCACCATAATTTGCAAATAAATTCATTAAAAATCCTACAATGTGATTTTCTGGATTTGTTTTTCTAATTTTGTCTGTTATAGTTGAAGTGTACCTATGATGAAAATTACAGGCCTCTCTCATCTTTTTAAGTGGGAGAACTTGCACAATTGGTGGCTGACTAAATACTTTTTTGCCCCACTGTATGTATTGCAATTCAATACTGCAATTTTATTGCAATTTGATATTCTAAAGATACTGCACTTCATTCAACCTCTATATTTGAGGGAAGTCCATGTAATTATAGAAACACAAACACTCACTCAGTGGGTAGTGTAAACTAATTGAGAAGAGTGGACCTGCCATAGACTGGTGATGATGGCACCCCCTCGGTCTGCTCTTCTACACTACTAGAGCCAGGAGCTAGGATGCCAGTTCCAAACACACCCACACAAACACACCCTCAAAAGTAACACCCACAATTCAAGCATCTGTGGTCCACTGCATCATAGCCTAGTGGTTAGAGTGTTAGGCCAGTAACCGAAAGGTTGCTGGATTGAATCCCCGAGCGGACAAGGTAAAAATCTGTCATTCTGAATGTGGATGTTGATTAAGGCAGCCCCCTGCACCTCTCTGATTCAGAGGGGTGGGGTTAAATGCGGAAGACACATTTCAGTTGAAGGCATTCAGATGTACCTCTGACTAGGTATCCCTCTTTCCCTTACTCCAGTAGAGCGTACACATTACACACTGGGCTCCTGAGTGGCACAGCATTCTATGGCACTGCATCTTAGTGCTAGAGGTGTCACAACCGGATGTGATTGGGAGTCCCATACACAATTGTCCAAGCATCGTTTGGGCTTGGCCAGGGTAGGCCGTCATTGTAAATAAGAATTTGTTCTTAACGGACTTGCCTAAAAAAACAAAAAACAAGCATGGCCACTAGTGGCTGTGTAGATAATAAATCAGGCTCCCCTGCCTTGTGGTTGCCATGAGGAGGATTTCCTTTTCGTCCAGCCCCGGGATAATGGGCAGGTGTAATGGTGGATGAAATCTCCTGACAGCACAGCACAGCTCAGCCAATCCCTCTCCCACCTCAACAAGAGCCTGTACTGTGTGTGTAGGTTAAGAACCATATAAATCCCTGCATGACTCTAAGTCACTCTGGATAAGAGCGTCTGCTAAATGAATAAAATGTAAAATGATTCACAGCAACAGTATAGAACAGTCAGCAACCACGATACTGTCTGAAGAGTGTCATTCTGTAATCCTAGATTCAGATCATTCAGGCGAGAAAAAACATCACCCAGATAGGCCAGTCGTGTGAGAAACTCATCATCATGCAGACAAGTGAAAATGATGGTTAGTAAAGAAAACTTTAAGCTCGTCTCTCAATTTAAAAAAAAAGTGTCAATACTTTGCCCCTTGATAACAAGTGCACTTCTGTATGTTGTAAAAGCGTTACATGGTCGCTGCCCATATCATTGCATAGTGCAGAAAATAAACGAGAGTGTATTTTCAGGGGCCTTGCTTTAACAAAGTTAACCATTTTCACTGTAGTGTCCAAAACGTCTTTCAAGCTGTCAGACATTCCTTTGGCAGCAAGAGCCTCTCGGTGGATGCTGCAGTAGTGTACCCAAGTGGCGTCGGGAGCAACTGCATGCACGTGCTTTACCACTCCACTATGACTCCCTGTCATGGCTTTTGTGCCATCAGTACAGATACCAACACATCTTGACCCCCAAAGTCCATTTGATGTCACAAAGCTGTCCAGACCTTTTAAAAACCTCTCCTGTTGTCCTGGTTTCCAGAAGAGGATTAATTGATCTATAGGATTAATTGGCCTCCCATAAACGTAACGGACATATACCAGGAGCTGTGCCAGGCCCGCCATGCCTGACTCATCCAGCTGTAACGCATAGAGTTCACTGGCTTGTATGCGAAGCATTAAATGTTTCAAAACTTCTCCTGCCAGGTCATTGATGCGTCGTGAAACAGTGTTGTTTGATGAAGGCATTGTCTGTATAGTTTTTTGGGCCTTTTCCCCCAGCATTGTCCCAGCCATGTCCGCGGCAGCAAGAATAATTAAGTCATCCACAATAGTATGGGGCTTGCCTGTCCTAGACACTCGGTAGCTCACCATGTAAGACGCTTCTAGCCCCTTATTATTAAATGTATCTGTTGCTTTTATACATGTCTTAATTCTCGCTCAAAAAACTCCTGCGGCTTATTTTTCAAATTGGCATGTTGTGTTTCTAAATGTCTGCGCAAGAGTTTCATCGAGTTGTGAGATAGTACTTTTGCACATATAACACACTGTGGATGAGGAAAGGCACTACTCCCAATATAAGTGAACCCCAAAATCAATGTAGTTCTCATCATATTTGTGCCTCTTCGATGATCCAATGTCCCTGTCTGTTGTTTGGTGCTTTCCCGGTTAAGGGGGCAGTAGCTCTTCGGCTGCATCAGATTCACAACTGTCGGTGTCCACACTAGCTGGGTTAACAACAAATGTAGAATAACTGATGCTAGCATTGGATGTGCTCGTGGAAGCAGAACAACTTGTGTCGTCGACAGGTGTAGTACTTCTGGTAGTAGCAGTACTACCAGTAGAGCTGGTATGTGTCTCTATGGGCGCGGGCCGTACTTTTTTTTGTAACCATTGATCAATTTTCGAGCAAACAGGATGAGCAGCAGCTACGTTTGGCTACATACGGACCGTTAGTGGAATTCCCGCAAGCGAGTTACGGTTAATGTGATTGGATGTTAATTATTTGACTAGGCTACCTGTATTTGACATTGCGTTGTTATTTTGCTGAACACTAAATGGTTAATTTGATTTTTGACAGTGAAACAAGGCTACTCAAGCGAGAGAAAAAAACCTCACTCAAATGTATAGTTAGACCCGTTGGAAAATAGTTGTGTGTGTGTGTGTGTGTGTATGTGAAGTACTTGTTTAGTTGCATCTCACCTGTCATTGTCCGCGGTTTTGAAGCCCGGCAGGATGTTTCTGAAGCTGCTGTTGCGGTCCAGCTTGGGTTGGCTCTTGGTGCGTTTGATGGAACCCTTCAGTCTGCGACTCAGGAAGCCCTGGACAGGGAGAGAGGGGAGTCGCCGTGGCCCAGGGGGGAGGAGAGAAACCAGAGAGTGAAAATTCACTCAGACTATCCTTTCATTTAAAACAAAATAACACAATATAAATGGTGGAGCAACAAGAGAAAAATTATATTGATTGAGTGCTCTCCGTCTCCTCTCATCCGTGGCATTTGGAGAGAGCAGTGCATTGTTGTGTGGATCTCTCCGGCACATCTGCTCGCTGTGCACACACAGCAGAAGTAGCCGCGTTGATGTGCGACTCCCCTAAGTCCCTGTTACCATGGAAACTGTTGGCGGGCGTAAAAAAAAACTATTCCACATAAAATGACATGACTGGAGCGGCCGCGAGTTCAGAGGGGAAAGCTGAGCATGTGCTTTTGAGAGACTGCCCAGATTAGAGAGAGATTTAAAAAGAGTTGGATTATTTCTAAGACCTAGACCTGTCTGTGTTAGAGTAGTGGAGGGGGAAAAACAAGATACAGCCTCAGCGACAATCATTTGATGAGATAATGATGGTGCTGCAATCCTAAATACTAAGCAAGGCTACTTCCCTGTATAATTAATGAATTGCATTAATTATTATTTGAGCAAATGAATGAACTATACCTGCCATAGAAGAAGACAATGGGAGGAAAGATGGGAAAAGACTGTATAAGGCTATGGGTATTAAGGACAAAAAGACATCACCAGTAGTGATGGGGGGGGGGGGAGACGATACAGCTACATACCGGGACATTATTTTTTACAACATATCGTATCCTTTTGACAATATCGCAATCTGATTTTTGCGCTAGTTCGGCTGTACCTGCACCAAACTAGTATTTTTCCTTCATAGCTTGTTCTCCATCTTCTTTTTAAACATGGAGCCAATTTGTTTTCAGCACTGTTCATTTCATGACTGATCAAAAAAAACTCATTTTCTGATGGCCTGCTCTTGTCCCTCTGCAGCAGATGTTTGGACCGTCGAACCGCAACAAATCACAGTATAGAATCTGAATACATATTGAACTGTGAGAATCATAAGAGTCGCAATACATATTATATCAGCACACGGTATCGTGATAATATTGTATTGTGAGGTCCCTGGCAGTTCCCAGTCTTGATCACCGGACAGACACGGATAAATAAATCCAATAACAGCTTTTCACTGGGATCGGTCTCACACTTCCTTTCCTACTGGCTCACACACTAAACAAATGAACAGCTCACAGACATCACACCATAGCTAATGTAGCTGCGCCGTGCACACAGATCTGTGAAATGGACCGTTTCCTGAATAAATTGTCGATGCTAGTCCTAACAGAGTCTGTTTCAAGGAACAACATGAGCCAAAAATAAAACTTTTGCTCAGCCAGAAGAGAAAAATATCCATCTGCAATATTGCACAAGCACCGCTCCGGAAAAAAGAAAATGTCTATTCCTTCTAGAGTAGCCTAACCAAGGGTAATTTTAATTTACAGTTTGTTACATTTTACAGCCTACATTATATTTGTGCCATGTGAATTATACCAACTCCACAATTAATCACGAGCTCCATGCAAACAGAATGGAAACCTTCAATGTGTCCAAGAAATGCGTGACACTTGACAACTAAAATGCACAAAAAAAGAAGGGAATCATTCACGACGTCACATTACAGATGTTGACCATAGCCTAGCACTCGGTGATGAGGTGACTTGAGGTTGGGCTGTACTGGTTGAAGTCGACTCCCATTTCTAAAACGGGAACCTTGAAGCAAATTAGTCCTTCAAAAGACCTTCCAAACATTTCTGCTTCTGGCAAAGAAACCATCCCTTCCAATTATGACAGTCTCTTGGGAGGCATTACTCCTTTCCTGCTGTAATTTGTGGGGAATTTTCTGGGCTCTCTATTCTCAGGCCTTCCCCTCCAATGACATTTGCAGAGTGACTGGGAGGGGAATTATTAATGGGTCTCGACAGGGCTCGAGGAGGGAGAGGCGTTTGATAATGCAGCAGACCCCAGCTCCCCTACAGAACATCTCTGGCATGGGTAGAGTAGGGTAGGGCAGGGCTGGGCAGGGCAGGTAAGGCACAATGGATGAACAGTGATTGGCCTTTGTTTTTATTTTTTGGCGGGACGGCAGTGCTGCATGTACATTTGACCACACACAAAATCTGGAGTTTGGCACACACCATTGAGTAGTGGTGCTGATCGAGCCAGTATGTAGACCTAGAAGTAGAACCTCAAATCAAAGACTCACGGCTGTGTTCAAACTACAGCGGAAATTATCCCGCTCTTCTCTCTTTACAACGTCAGATTGGTATGAATGAGACTGGTGGGATATCCTCCTCTCTGTTGGTTTTTCCTGCTGGTTCTCACGTGGACCACCTGCTAGCGGTATTGAGTTCCTCCTGGGGCACTGGGCCTCGTCCTCACAGCCAAGGATCCTCATTCCCCCTTTCTCCTGCTCCAACAGGCTCCAGGTCCCCCTCCCACCCACCCAACCACTCTGAGCTCAGCTCATGATGGCCAGCCTCTCGCCCTCCAGTCCCACAGTAAGACACGAGACAATTAGTGGGAGGAGCCACAGCGTGTCAGCACCATCCCGTGTCATCCTACGGCTTTCATTGGGCGCATCATTTCATTCGACTTTATCCCATTTGAGAACATCCTGAGAGAGACACAGAAGGAGAGAGGAGATGTCTGTACTAACCTATATATAGGCATATCCTTAAAGAGAGAGATTGTCAAATGAGAAGCGAGGCACTGCATCACTAATAGTGTCATACAGTGAAGGCCTGGATGTCTCTCCTGTAATGCAAAGAGCAAGGGTAATCCGTCACCATGCTCTAATCAGCTAACGAATCCACTGACGTGTCTCAGGTATGACGAACCACACGGAGGGAGGCACTCAGCAGTAATGTCACCATGGTAACCTGCACCTAGGAGAACTGAGCCAGGATGGCATTGGAGGCACCGGTGACTGAACAACAACGACTCAGCTAGGCTATACCATAGCTACGCTAGCAACAGTCCTACGCCAGCCTGCCAGGGCTTTGTTTGGCTGGGAATTCTCAGTCCCATCTCTGGTTACACAACAAGTCATTAACAATTGATTAGGCTCTGTGGCAGTGAAGCAAACAAGGATAAGCTGATCAGATCTCTGTTGTCTCTCCCCTCCAGCGTGACCGGTGAGAGCCAAAATGCCATCTGACAACAAAGGGGCTGGTCCTCTAGCACCACCAGCCTGACCTGAAGGCTCCTCCATCTACCTAGACTCCATTTAAAACACAGTCAAGAAGGTTACTGTGCTCGCCTGCATGATTTTAAAACCCAAAGCTGTACATCAAAAGCACTAAAAATGTGGAATTGTAGTGGCCTACACTATTTACATGCAGTTGGTTTATACAGAGTAGATGTCAAATATCTCATGCTCCCCACTGACCTCTAGAGGGCATGAGACAAACAATAGTGTAGCTGTGTGTTTGTGAATGACAGACAGACAGAGACAGACAGAGACAGACAGAGAGACAGAGAGACAGACAGACAGACAGACAGACAGACAGAGAGAGAGAGAGACAAACACACACACAGAGACACACACACAGACACACACAGAGACACACACACACACACACACACACACAGAGACACACACAGAGACACACACACACACAGAGACACACACACACACACACAGAGACACACACACACACACACACAGAGACACACACACACACAGAGAGACACACACACACACACACAGAGACACACACACAGAGAGACACACACACACACAGAGACACACACACACAGAGACACACACACACACACAGAGACACACACACA